>NC_072739.1:93477780-93596983 GCF_026930045.1 Uloborus diversus | reverse complement strand
TTATCTGAGTGTTTAGATTAGATGAATCTTTTTACTTAGAGGGGGACTACAATTTTAATTACTTTATAAATACTGTTTAAAAAGTAAGGTAAGTCATAATCATCAAAGTCAAAATGAGTCAGTTCTTGTCATTATTGAAATCTAAATAATTGAGTCTTCAAAAGTTTTGGAAAAAATTGCTGAAATTTTATAAAAGTCTATAAAAGCCTAACAAAGATTGGTAAAATCGTAAAAATCCTTTAACCGTAAAAACTGACGAATTTTCGTAAAAATTACAAAAAAAAATCAAGCAAAAATTTGTAGGTAAGAATGAATTACAAATGGGGCAGAATTTGCCTATAAGATAAACAAGCTATTGCTTAGTGCCCCTGCTTTGAAGTGGGTCCCTAGCTCCCAAAAAAATTCATAATTCGTTCCTTAAAAAATGGAAATTGCTTGAAAAAACTAATTTCATTTTTAAGTGCTTGAAAACCTTGAATATTTGGAAACGTGTGGCTACAAACCTTAAATTTTAAAATTTCTAACAAATGGTAGAGGGGGATGAATGCCAAAATATGTCAAACTCAGCTCCTCGCCGCATCCTGTATTAAAAATGTAAAAATCATGGTTCTCACGTAGGTAACTTATTATTTGAAACAAATTTTTGTGACTCACATATTTCATATCTTGCTATTTATTCAATCCCGAATGCAGTATTTTGGAAATTCTTTTGTATTGATTGCTTTTATCTTACTTCTTCTGCATATTGTCTATCTGTTTAGCATGGAAAAAAATACACACTACTTCTATTTCTATTCGTTTTCTGCCCCACTTGCAACTGAAGAAAAGTTGTCATGAGAAATGTATGGTTTCTTTTTTCTCTTAAATTTAAAATAGCTATTTTTCACAAAGTTAGAACAGGACTGTAAAAATTTACAATCAAGTACTAAAATATCAGAGACTGGAAATTACAAATGAAGTGCATTAAAAAATTTTATTCATTCTAGAGTCCTTGAAAATAATTAGATAAGTCTTTGAAAATCCTAAGCAAAGTGGGCTCTAATTACTTCTACTGAGTATTGTTTTTCTGTTTAGCCAGGAAAAAAAAATGATACACTACCTCTATTCCTTTTCGTTTTCTGCACTACTTATAATTCAAAAAAGGTTGTTGGAATGAGAAATCTATAGTTTATTAAATTTTTTTTTTCAAATTTAAAATGGTTATTTCTTACAAAGTTTGAACAATACTGTACAACTGTATAATCTAGTTATCAATTTCTATGTTTATCCAGTTAACCTTTATAAGGCTCCAAAATGCAGAATTTTATATCCACTTTACAAAATTTCCTCTGGGGGAGAAGCCTCCGGCCCCCTGAAATTGGAGATATTCTATTTCCCACTTAAAAGGGAGCCGTGCGTCACTCTCTTGATACCAGCTCCCTCTCTTAAGGTCAATTCAAAAAGGACAGCACGAAAACATACATTAATGAAAACGACACACAAAAAAGTAAAGCATGGACTTATGCATCACAGGAAACAGACAAAAACATGGGAGTGGGGGGGGGACATTAAAAATGTTGCTAAAAAAATCATCCTGCCCCCCCAGGAACTCAGTCCTAAATCCGCCTATGTAGTCTTCATTCTTTTGTGCGGCACCATCACCAGCCGGCTGCCGTTATCGCTACTGCTTGAGAATTTCAACACAATTCCCACCAGATGGAGGCACCTGTGCTCTCAAAATGGAAAACTGCACTAGAATTTCAATTCGCTGAGTGCTTAATTCAAATCAATGCTGAAGAAATCCTTTACACAGGGGGTAACGACAAGCCCCAAGGACAAGAGCGCACTCCCCCCCCCCAAAAAAAATGAAAATACCCCTTAAAACACCCCCCATAAAAATTTCAATGGCGCAGTCTGCACCATGAACCCCCCCCCCCCCCCCCCAGGTGGGCACCGCTGCTTTACATGGCGCATAATGTACGCTGGTGATTTTATGCATCTTGAAAAAACACTGGATGGATCCGAGATTAAATCCACGACCATATGAGCGTGTAAAAGCTAGCGACAATGGGCAATTATACAGGTCTCATTTTCTGAATAAGTTATTGATAACCATGGGCGGATTTATGGGGGGTCAGAGGGGGGCAATGCCCCCCAGTTTTGGGAGGACTTTATGTAGTAACAACACATCTTCCAAAATTAAAAAAAAAAAAAACATTATTTTTTCGTTTTTGAACAGTACAGAAGAGCATGGGTGGATTTATAGGGGGAGGGGGCAAAGGGGACAATGCTCTCCAGTTTTGGGAGGAGTTTATATAGTAACAACTTATCTTCTAAAATCTTATAACAAAAAAAAAAAAAAAAAAAACATGATTTTTTCTTTTTTGAATAAGAAATTAAAGTTTATTTTTTCTTTTAAACTTAAAATAGCCGTTTCTTACAAAGTTTGAACAATACTGTACAAGTGTATAATCTACTACTCAATTTCAGAGGCTGGAAAGTGCAAATTATAGATAGGTTCTAAAATCCCTGAAAAGAATTGGCGCAGTATAGCCTACAAGGGCTCTTGAACCAAAAACCCAATCTAACCAACCAAACCTTGAAAATAATTAGACAAGTCTTTGAAACTCCTAAGCAAAGTGTGCTTCAATTTTATTTCTTATCAAGTGTATAAATTAAGAATTGTTCAAATGGGTAGTATGTTACTCTCTTGATACCTATTCTCTAAATCTGTGCACCATTTCTTTTAAAGTATTAACTTGCATCACAAAGCACTTGTAAAGCGTAAAACTTTAAAAAAAAAACAATTATTTGCCTATTATTTCCAATTAACCCTTATAAGACTTCAAAATGCAGAATTTTATATCTATTTTAGATAATTTCCTCCGGGGGAGTAACCCCCGGGTCCCCTAAAACTGGAGATATTCTATATCCCACTTAAAAGGGAGCACTGCGTTACTCTTTTAATACCAGCCCCCTCTCTTTTAAGGTCAATTTAAAAATGACAGCATGATTACACAGTAATGAAAACGACACATAAAAAAGTAAAGAATGGCCTTACGCATCACAGAAAACAGACAAAAACATGAGAGGGGGAGGGCAATTAAAAATGTTTCTCCAAAAAAAAAAAAAAAAAATCCTGCCCCCCCAGGAACTCAGTCCTAAATCCGCCTATGTTGATAACCAAACGCAAACGATATCTTCGGTTGAGAAATCTACGATCAATGAATCATGTGTTCATTACAGGTACTTAGAAACTTTTTTCTGACGTTTCCGAACTTCAGTTAAGACGTTTATAACTCCTGTTCTAACTAATTTAGCAACTTTCAAACGGCAAACTTCATTTGAGGCAAAAATTTCGATCTTTCGAATGTAACAAAAATTAAAACTGTAGAACAGTGTGCTCGTTTTTTATTGATGATTTTAACAAAACACTTATTAATGACCTGGAATCGAGGAAGACTAGAAAACTAGACACTTGAACACTCGTTCTAATTAAGTTGAAAGAAAAGACAAAAAACAAAGCCCATCTCACGCATAAAAATTCGTATTTTGAATTGATACATAATGCGCTCACATTTTTTCACCCCCTTATTAGGAAATTTATGTGAAAATAAAAATTGGAAAAAAAAATTTAATTGAACTCTTTTTGAGCTATCCTCTAAACCTTTCCAATACTTTAAAAAACGTACATTGAAATTTTTGGGGCCTTAGTGACCATGTCCAGTTGCTTGACACACTTGATTCGGTGCGCTCCACTCCCACCCTCTTTCCGGGTTGTTACACTTTCCCTTTTCTCATGCTTTCATTCTTTCCTGTATGTGTTCAAGTCAGTTTATGATTTAAAATTATATCACTTGTACACAGAAGTGCAAACACTGAGATTGTAAACCTAAGCAAGAAGCTCCTAAGAACCGGATTGAAAATTTCAGCGAAATCTGTAGTCAGTTCTCTTGGTTTTGGGCTTTCAAATATAAATTACGCTTTGGGAGATTTCACTTTTTATTACACATAAGTTACGAATTAGATAAATTAACAATTTAATGAATTTCATTAGATTCAATCAACATAAGTTTGAGTTGGTTGGCTAAAACCAAAAGAAAAATCTGCTAATCTAATTTTTTGTTTCACACTAAAACACTTTCTAATAAGTGTTAACTTAGTTCTTGAATAACAATTCAAACAATCCTTCTTTCGACAAAGTTCGTTTTCAATTGAAAAAAAAAATATAGCGTATATCAGGGAAAAATGAATTGTGAAACTCCAAACTTCTGACAACTCACTTCCACTTTTCAAGCATTGAAGAACACTTAATTTTTTTTTTTTTTTTTTCAGATTACATTCCTTTTTAACCAAAGGGGTATAGTCAAGGGTCCCCCGCCCCCCCAAGAGCAACGGCGCATCATCCCCCAAATGCCACAAAGTCCTCCCATGACAAGAAATTCCCCCCCAAAAAGTGAAAAATACCCCCTTCCTCCTTGGTTGGCACCCCTGGTTTAGTAGTATATCTTTCACTCATGTGAGATGTGCAGCAGAGAGTCTCGCAAATGACTATTCAATGGCCCACTACATCTGGGTAATTTTTCTCTTCTACTTTCCTTATCCAAAAATACATCTGTTTCACATCTTTTTCTAATACTAATTACTAAGTGACCTCGGGGGACAACCTTTCTCAGCACGGGCATCGCCGTGAAAGTACTGCTAGTAAGTTATAAAAGAAATATGATCATACACCCAATGTACAAAAAAAAAAAAAAAAAAGAATATACATATACAAAATATTTAGAAAAATGTTTTAATTATTAAATCAATTTACAAGCTTCATTAAAAATACATAACAGTTTACAGATGTATAATTCAGTGCATTGAAGATTTACAGCCTATATACAGCTTCATACACAGAAATAGTCCATGAGATGGAATAACATTTACAAAAGAACTGTAATAAAGTACATAACACTACGAAAGAATGATCCAACACTTTATTCAGGAACTAAGCACAGATTTTATGAACAGTTAGGTCAAAGTTTCTCCTTTAGTAACCTAAAATAATATTGATGATTATGATAAAATATGATTAAAAAAGCAACATGATCTTCTATATAGTTGGGGCAAGCCTAAATTGGCAGCATTGTGAAAGCTACACAGATCACACATTACAAGGCTGCCTGGTTAGGTTTGCCCTAACTATAGGTTAAATCATATGAAAAGCAAAATACATTGATAGAAACATTGCATTAGAAAATGAAACATCAGAAATGTTCTAAACACAGATACGAATCTAAACACAAAATAAGTAAATAGGGGAAAAGGGGGCACATGTGAACTTTCTTTTTTCAATGCTTTATTTTTCATAAAAATATTATCAATCAAAACTTTTTTTTGTGTCATTAATTTTTTTGGGGATTTTTAAAAAAATTTTTTCATGCTTTATGATATTTTTAAGAAAAAATGTCTTCAACTGTTCACATGTGCCCCTATAGGGGGGCAGTTGTGAACAGGCTTGGAGTACATATGAACACAGGTAAAAAAATGCAGGAGAAGCATAACATTTTGAAGGAAAATTCTTCATAATGACATATATACTTAAATAACAAATACGTTGAAGGGTTTGTAATCTTTACTGCATTAGTTTCAATTGTACAGTAATTGTTTCATTAAGAAAATATTTTTTTCCGAATATATAACTGCTCACAGACAAATTCTGAAGCCTCATAGCCTGTTCTGATCACTGAATGGACTAGAAAAAGCTAGTACAACTACATAATACAAAGAACTTTTTATTATGTATGGGTATTCTATATATATTTTGCTTTTAAGCTTCATACATTGTTTGAAAATGTATTTTAAAATGCATCTGATTTTCAGTTTTTAATTAAATGAAAATGTTTTGTGTTTTTTTTATATTTCCTGTAAGTATTGTATGACACTAAATTATTGATTTAATTAAAAATTAAATGAACTAGTCAACCCGTGCGGAACTCCGCACTATGCTTCGAATCGTTTTATAAGGCATTTCGCTTTTTAAAAATTTCAAAGGAAGAACATTATGAAGAAGAACCGAAAAAAAGTAAGCGCAGAGGAGAAGGCATGTAATTTAAAGACATCAGTAACAAAACCTCGTTAAATACAACGCTGTGATAATTTGCTGTGATAATTTGATCATCGCTAACCTTTTGGCCGTACATATTTTCAATGCAAACATAAATATCATTAAAAGTGGCTGAGTAGTGACTCGTGAAAAAGCAATATTTGTGCATGTGAAAAAAACAGGTTGTGGCAAATACAGTCCTGCCCATGTGAGCATCTGACAGGACAAAAAAGAAACATTAAAGAGATATTTATTGGCACGGATTCGAATTGGCGCCATTCTGATTAACAGCCCGACACCCCAACAAACCTAGCAATTGCGCCTTCCTTTTCGAAAACTATTCATTGAAGGAATGCGTGGTAAAAAACAGCAAAAAAGCTTTTTGGCAAAAAAAAAAAATAATAATAATAATAATAAGATCATGCTTCTATATTTTGTCATTAACCAGCATGATACGATTTAAATTATTCATAAAGCATGGAATTTGATTAAAGAATGACGAAGATCTTACGTAGCGATTGAAATAAGCATTCTAGAGAAGTAATAATTTAGATTGAAAATAAGTGTTTTTATCTATGAATATTGAACTATTTCACATAGAAGATTGCTTTAACCGTTACAGCTTAAATGCCTGCAAATATTTCTCTTTTAATCGAACACTTAAAATTCAAAACCAAAACCAGTTGAACTGAGTCCGTTTTTTAAGTGTAATTTTTCGAACGTAGACAAAATGTATTTTTTTTCCAGCAGAAAGCAGAGGAGTAGAAAATGATTTCTTGCTAATGAAGTTGATAATAATTTTAATGCGTTATATCGTATTTGCGCAAATAAAAAATTAAAAGTTTACTGGGTGAAACTCGTAGTTTTAATTTGGCGTAGTATTTTTTCATTTGTACAAAAGGTTGAACACTGCTATTAGAAACATCTACATTTCAGCATACAATGAAAATGTTTTTCTGTACAAAAAGGATTTCCTATAGGTAAATCTAATACTTTTTTATGATTATATTATGCTGAGTGATCTGGAGCTTAAAAAAAAGGAAGAACACCCTTCGATTAACAGTCAACTTATCTAAATGATAACTGTAGCTTGCATAAAGCAGTAGAAACACCAAGTAGCATTCCCGCTGCATTTATTTAATTACGTGTGTATGTTATGAGTACATGTAATGCGTAATACTAATATACATTTGATATTATGTCGGACAGCCCAAGCTTGCCCGAAATTCAGATAGTTTATAGCCGAACGCTCTACCGAAAAAAAACTTATCAATTTAACCAAACAACTAATTCCAGTGCTTTTAAGCTTTATTAAAATATGAACACACACACACACACACAGGCTTTTTTTTTTTTTTTTTTTGCCGAAAGCGACGTAAAAAATTGGAAACTGCATTAGAACTTTGCAAAAAAAAAAAAAAAAAAGCATAAGAACTACAGGCTGCATCAAGGTTTTCAAACAGCAAGGTGCGTTTTCGAAAACTTGATTTTTCGACCGTAAGTCTATTTTTCGTCATTAGCCAGCCTGATAAGTTTTAAAATGAGAAGGGAATAATATATAAGATAAGATATTGAAGAGAAATGTTTTTATTTTTGAAAATTTTTACAATTCGTTACCGCAGGCTGCTTGAACTGTTATGACTTAGATGGCAGCACGTGTTCATCATTTAACAGCACGGTTAAAATACAAAATAAATTGAACTATGCTCTATTTTAAGCGTAGCTTTTCGAATGTAGTAAAAATGTAATAAGCTTTTTTTTTTTGCAAAAAGAAGAAAAAATATATATTTTACCCTTCAAATTGAGGTAGTAATTTTTTTATTTGCACAAAGAGTCAAAAACTCATTAGAAGAATATATATTTCAATACACGATTTATTATTTTTTTCTGAATAAAAAATAATTCTGTATTGTAGTTTGAAATCTTAAACCTGTTACTTATATTTTCGCTTACATTATGCTTTAATTTTCTTACCAGAGCCAAAGCTTTAAAAAAGAAAAAACAACGTACAATTCCGAAGTAATTTAGCACAAAGTCACATCAAGTTTTCATAACAGCTAGGACTCGACCGATGCATCGGCCTCGGCGCCGATGGTTCAACAATTTAGCCATCGGCATCGGCGGCCGATGCTAACCTGCAGGAAACATCGGCCCATCGGCCTTAAAAAACATCGAAAAGCCGATGGAATTGGCCGATGTTTTTGAAAAAAAAAGGACCTTTGCTGTTTTACTTTTTAATACAAAGTAAAGGGAGTTATTGTTTTCATATAAAATCGTTTACTTAAATTTCAGTATGAATTTCTATTTTAGTAACCCCTGAAAGAGTTTTTAATACTGCATTCAGGTACCAAACAAGTTATTTTTTGCGTTGTTTCTTGCGACTGGATGTGCGTATGTATCTCTCATAAGTCATAACTCAAAAATGGTAAGCTGTAGAAGGCTAAATTTTCGCATGTGGGGTGTGCGTATGTTCCAGTTGTGCACTTCCCTTCTTGTTTTCGATCGGGTGTTCTAAAGAGCATATTTACTCATTTTTTGAGGCTATTAATTACTTATTTCAATGCAAAACTAATATAGCGTCTCAGACTGACGATCATTTGGTGATATATTGCCGAATTGGAGAACATTGAAACAAATATGACATGGCGAAACCGGTTTTGTTTCATTTTGTTAGATTCCCGTTGAACCGACAGTAATTTTTAATTTTTCGATATTTGTAATATGAATCATAGTAATGCTGTCTTTTCTGTATCACTTCGGCGGAGCTACAAGTTTGGGGCCCTATTTCTCTATCACAGAAGTTGTAAAACATTTATCATAAACATTTTTGTAACTCCTACGGTTCCTCGATGTTTATGGGGCCTTTCGCGCAATTGCAACCTTTACTATATTTTAAATCCGCCACTGTACCTCAAAACAAATACTCGGATGCAAGTTTTAAAAGGGTTTTTCTGCTCAATGTTTATGATCATTTTGAACTCTATTTTTTACGACCATATTTTGTATTTCCGGGAACACTTGCGTGCCCCTCCTTCCACTCCCTCAATTTCTGAAATTAAACTCTAGTTGTACTTCTGAGTTGTTAAAAACTAACACCAGTCATAAAATTAAAGTTTTTTCTTTTATTTTTTTCAAGCTTTATCTATTGTTTAGGAAGAATTTAGAGCATTAATGTAAGAAATTGATTAAAGACGTTTTGAATGGTGACATAATTCGGAAATCAAAGGGACTTTTGAATTTTTTCTTCGGAAATGCTGAAGTAGATTCAGAAACTTCCGAGGCGTTGGTGGTAGCGGTTCTGTACTAAAAAAATGAGGCCGAAGTTGGGGCCGAAGTTTAATGTTGTGAGTTACTCCAAAATCAGAGGGTGACCCCCCCCCCCCTAACTCACCTCGTCGTTTCAAGCATTTCTTAAATATTTAGCAATTATTTATTTTGGTCAAAAAATGTCATTTTACGTATTTCTGATACTTGTTTCACCTATATTTCGTAATGAGCAATTTTTTTGCACCATTAATAGCGATCGATTTATTTTTTTCTGTTGTAAGTAACTATTTCTATGTATTTATATAAAATCAATGAATAAGTTATTTTCGTTTTCATCATATTTTTAATAATATGTTATAGAAAAGTTTCAAGGATTTTTCTATTATGCAATTTTTTAAATTTCAGAAAATTATTGTTAAATTGAAAAATTTAGTTTGAACTTGTTTGTAGTGCTTCATAAAAGAGTAAACAATCGAATTGTTCAATATTACGTATGAAAACATCAGATCAAGTAGTATATGTATTCAGTTATTAACTTGGTGCAAATATTGAGTTGTTTGGTGGTTGCGTTTTAAGAACCTCGCTTTTTATATGGCTATTTCTTTTTTCCGCAAAATTTATGTCACTGTGATAGCTTTTATGAAAAATGCAAACTTTTCTGTTCACAAACTTTAAATAAGCATAAAAATCTTTCTGTTTTGATTTAATATTGTAATTTATCTGTTACCTTTTTTGTTTAATTTGATGACTAAAAAATGTCAACGTGCAATCTTTCCACTTTGATTGAGTAATGTGTTGACGGTTTCATAGTTTTATTCTTAATTTTTTTTTGAATGATTAAACAATATAATTTAATGTTTTTTTTTTACTATGTTTAGTGTACCTAAATCCATACATTATTACAATATTACTGAAATCTTAGTTATATGTTCAATTGAAAGAAAAAAAAAACAAATCAATTGGTTACTAAACAGTCTCTTTGTATTTCTTCCTTTTCTTTCTTTTTTTTTTGGGGGGGAGGGGGGGCTGTTGTTCATTGTCTTCTATCATACAGCAGTCAAAATAGGAGAAGCATAACTACACCCTATACAGATTGTACGTAGTACGATCCAAAAGTTCGGGGGACAAGCTGTATCAAACCTTACCCAGAATAGTTCACATTACCGAAGCACATTCACCTTCAAAAGATCACCTTGAGGGACTATGTACTTCTGCCAATATTCATATAACTTTTGGAAACACTTCTGGAGGCCATTTTTTCGCTACCTTCTGTGATGCGTCTTTATCATCTCCTGACGGAAGAAAGCGGCGTCCATGCAAATGTGTTTTGCTGGAAACAGGTAAAAGTCACACGGAGCTAAGTCCGACGAAACGTTATGTTTTTCGTTTGTCATATCAGAGCATTGACCAATTGAAACGTGCATTCTCAACATGAAAGTCGACTTCTTCCCCACGATGAAGTTAAAGCAGCAGCGCCAGACGCCTTACAGGAGGTTGCGATGAATGTCTTCCAGGAGTCCTTCTAAAAACTATACGAACGTTGGCAGATGTGCATAGCCGCTCAAGGTGACTATTTTGTAGATAGATGTACTTCGGTAATGTGAACTATTCATGGTAAGGTTTTATACAACTTGTCCTCGAACTTTTAGATCATACTACGTACGTATGAGTTTTCAACTTACTATTTCATAACGTGTTTGAGTGACGCAAGTTTACGCGCATGAAGACATCATAAGAGAATTTGCGATAATTAACTAAGGAGGCGTTCAAAATGGATATTTTGGTCATCTATATGTTCTTAGGTACATATGCATGTACAGGTGTGCCGAAAAAACTTGTGAAGTTTAAATTGGGTGATCGTAAAAGAAAAATTTAGGTCGAAATCTGATTTTCTTTTTTTTGTGATTACTGTTCCTTATAGTGAGGAAGTAAAGTGAAATGAATCAATGATCCTTTAAATCCTTGACAATTTTATCCATTTATTTCTGTTAGAATTTTTTTTTTTTTGCCATCGGCCATCGGCCTTTTGGAGGAAAACAATCGGCCATCGGCCTTCTTTGAACAATCGGCCAACCATCGGCATCGGCCCATCGGCCAAAAAATGCCATCGGTCGAGCCCTAATAACAGCAAGGAGCGTTTCCTTCTCATTTGTTTTATTTCCTCATATTTGCTATTCACTTAATTAAGTGTTCATGCAATGCGCGATATTTCTCTAATTTTTTGATGCAGATTGTCCGGACGTGGGCCCGAACACTCAATCTCCAGGTTACGAGGAGAACGCTCTGCCGATCAAGCTATTCAGCTCTGTCGGTCATAGTGCAAGTTAAAGTTATAAGTTTAACCGAAAACTTCATTCTGGTTCTTTAAAACAGGTTTTTCGGCTGAAAAAAACTATTTTTAGACCGTGGGTCTATTTTTCGTCAGTAGCCAGCACCATAAGCTTTAAAATAAGGTGTAAATCAAAGAAATCGATCAAGAATTGAGGAAAATCTGGCGTAGAAACTAAAACAGGCTACAGAAATAATATATAAGGATTAATTTATTTAGTAACAAAAACATTTAAGAATAAAAATAATAAATATAAATAAATACTTAATAATATTTTTAATAACAATGGATTTACAAACTAATTATATAGGAAAATAATAATTTTCAATATTTACACATTTTTTAACACTTACAATGGCCTGCACTAATAATAATATTACGGAGAGTGGCTATGAGAACTGTTCACTTCTGACCCTATATGTTGTGTTCACAAGTGCCCCCATTGTATACTTTAGAGCTAACTTGCCAAAATAAAGAATTTTTAATTTAATAAAAAAATTTAAACATTGTTATAAATTTACTTGAATGTTCATACAATTGTTCGTAATACGTAGGTTTAGCATTGCAATTAGTTTTGAAAATGTTTTCACATGAAGAAAACAGTGAAAAAATTTTTTCAACACCTGCTAACACAGAGAAGTTGTCACCACAGACACATAAAATGGCTCATTGCTCTAAATGTACAACAGCGCTGTCCTTATTTGAGAATTTTTAAAGATTTTTTTTGCTTGAAGTGATTTTAGTAAAACACATCATATTCACATGTGCCCCGTGTTCACATGAGCCCCCTTTTCATGACATTCAAAATCTCCAGAAACAAAACCTTGAAGGTTTAATGGACATCATTTTTCAGTATTGGTCCATACTAAGCACAGAAGTCGTATCCGCACTTTTCTTTCAAAATTGAGTTGACACACAGTGGTTCTTTGTAACATATTTTACACAAGTACAATTTTTTAATATCCTATTTAAATGAGGTATGTTAACAGAAAAAAGTCTGAAGAAGTAAAAGTGGACTCTGAATCAAGTATATGGAGGCGTAAATCTTTAAAAAGCAATTTCTCATTTTGAGTTGAGCTGCAGATACCATGTTTATGCTTAACACTGCACTATTGTACACATAAAAATATGGCAAAACTCGGAACAATGTGTGCACTTTGCTTGATGTGAAAGAACGGCCTTTACACTTTGAACAATGATATGTTTCCCATTTTTATTAATTCATTAATAAGAATTGCATATGTCCCAGGCTGCAAACACAGATCTTTTTTTTTTTTTTAAGTTCAGAGGCCATAAGATAACTGATCAAGAAACTGGTTAGCTAGAGAATGTTTTTGTTTCTGATTATGAAGTTGAAAATGCTGTAGAGATACATAAGAGCATTTTGTAAGCGATATATCAACATTGTGTTTACGAGACGTCAGCATAAAGATTCAGTAAGTGGGGTGGATCTAAAACTAAGTAAGTAGAGTCAATCTGAAGCAGTAAATAGTGCAGATCTGAAAATCAGGTTTAACTGGTCAGATTTTGGTGATCTTGGAAGGTTTGATGTCATTGAAAAGGAGGAGGGAGCAAGAAATAAGAATGTCTAAAAATACATTTTGCACTTGTCAAGTTAAAATGTGTGTATTTATCTACATTCCAGTGATCATCGCTGGACATCTTTTCTTGAAAGTGTGAAAGGTCGCGGATAATCAGGTGTTTACTCTAACTAAATTGCTACTTTTGTGTTAATCTTTTCAATTATAACTTAAGAAAAAAAATTACTTCAGATTATAATGGAACTATGAAGCATGAGCTTCTTTTTGTTCAGATTTTATGACAAACAAAAACCCAGGAAAAATTTTCCCCATCACGCTTTTTCACAAGTTTACTAGCATGCTACACAAAATCTAACATGCTCAAATTCACAAAAATACTCGACTACATTAAAGGCTAAACATATTTTAAGAGCCTAAAATTCCAGGCTTCCAGTATGATAAAATTTTCTGTAAACTCAGTCTAATCTTGGCAATTTGGCACAAAAAGCTGAACCGCCACATGGGATCACATTTTTCACAGATCCTAGATCCTTAGAATTTGGATCTCAGAAGCTGAAAATTTGCATAGGCTAGTTTCAAAAAGCATCTTTAAGCCTCTATAAAATTTCATCCAAATATGAGATGGTCGAGTGGGGACGATTTGCAAAATGTTAGGTCAGTTGATGAGGAATGACTCGGCAGGAAAAATCCAAAATGAATGGAGGTTTTAGTACCCTGTTCACCTGTTTAGTACCCTACCATTTCTAGTGTGAATGTACGAGGCAACACAGGTGAGCATTGTGCCATAACAGTCATGTACGATATCTTATGTCATCCTGTACTGTAAAAGCGGCCAGGGGCGGACTGGCCCTAAACTTTTGATGTGGAAAAAAAAATTCATGCCGGCCCCATCCAAAAAAGTTTGGCTGTAGTTTTCCAAAACTAAAAAGTTTCTAGTGGGTTTTTTCAAAAAAAAAAAAAAAGTTCCTCCCCCCCCCCAGCAGCCCTCACCTCTCTCCCCCCGCTGAAATACCAAGATTTTTTTTTTCTTCCATAAATCCTTATTTAACTTTTCATTTCAAGCAAACTAGTGGGCAGATCGATTTAAACTAAGCATAAAGCAAACGCCCATAATATACAGATGATATTTCAAGGATCTAACTTTCTCAAAAATATTTGCAAGCTTAAATTGCTCTACGCAATAAAAAAACCACTGTGAAAACTGTGTGGCTTCTTTGAAAATCCGCATTTAAGAGTATTTCGTTTATGTAAAAATGAATAAAAATCTTTTTTAAAACAAAACGTAATACATTTGAGGTAGTGAGAAGTAAAGGGGAGTAAGTAGACATTTTCAAGTTTTGAGTAAAATAAATATAAAGATTACATCCTAGGTAGGCTTTCATTGATTTTTTTCTAAATCATGCTGAACAGCGGCACCTACCGGGGCTGCTGGTACTATCTCTTGCCCCAAGACAGAGGAGGGGTCCACCTACCATTTGTACGGGTTATCTCCAAATTTTCAATTTTTCCTCTTGCATCCCTTGCTTCTCACTACCTCATATGTCCATGAGCGGTACTATTTACCCTTTAGAAAAAACTCTTTTTTTTAAAGTCTTTTCTTAAAATTGTATTTTACGTATTCAAACTGATGAAAAATTTCATGTAAACCAAACGTAATATATCCGTTCAGAATGAATACATCACAGATCATGAGACAGTGAGAACTGATCGGAAATATCGGATAAGCCCGAATTAATCTACAAAAAAAAAAAAAAAAAAGAGTTTCGCCGGAAAAAGTCGCCATTTGTCTCAGTGAGAAAACTGATTTTCAAAGGTATCTCTCAAAATGTTATCTAGTGAATGAAATTTGTCAGGTTCTAAGAACTAAAGTGAAAAATCATGGGACATACACTTGGGGTGGGGGGATTGCGGTCTCCTCCCCGGACCCTTGGTTTTAACGCAGATTTAGATTGCCAATAATTTTAATACATTAGTTAATATTCATGTAAAGATGGTTATGACCAAACTCCCCTCCCCTCTCCACAGAAGGCAAGTTCTGGCAGCGCTTGTGCTTTATGGTATATGTGTGGCCTATGCTACATATTAACTTGCCTTTAATAATAATATTCCACTGACTCACAACGTTTTCAAGTAAGAACAATTTATTTATCAGCTTCCAAGATTTAAAGTGAAAACGAAGAAATGTATAGGGAAACGCAATAAGATGTGCGTATTCTTTTTCGTAAGTAAATATGTTCAACTAGAGTTTAACCTATGTAGATGTTCAACAAAGTGAAACTCAACCGCTTAAACCAAAAATATAACTATTTATACTTCTGTTGTACGAGTTTACATGCTTGCTGAAAATAAATAATAATCGAGCAACGAAAGAAAGCACAACACAGAAATGGTCCGACTTAAACCTTTTTAATGACATAAATTAAACGAAATTAATGAAAACGAAATAATATTTGAAAAAAAGCTACTCAAGAGTAATAAACTAAAAATGACAAAAATAATATTACTCTTCAAGAACCAGTAAAAATGTTTTCATACCAAGCCCTAATTTCGTCAAACTGAAAAATCTAATGATAACTTTGGTAATTTCAAATTAGTGCTAAATCTTATCATTTTATCCGGAAAAATTTTATCCGAAATTTGAATGTATGCTATTTAACGAATTTAAACATTGCATTTATCAATTTGACACTGAATAATAACATTAAAATTGAAAAGTGACATGGAGATCAAGCACCGAAAAGGGTTGTCTCACGGTAATGCAGACGCTTTATCAAGGAAAGAGCCGTCATTTTATCCATCTCGTGACAGCTCATGTAGTTTGTTAAAAACTATTAAAATTCAAAGGTAATGAACAAAGTTTTTTGACAACAATTTCAACAGAATTGTGTTCATTACCCTTTGAAATTACTATTTGATGTAAAACATATGACATGACATGTGCGGGACAAATTGTCCATTTCTTCATGGAATGGCGCCTTAACACGTCCTTACTGAGACATAAGATGTTTCATTTTTTTTTATTTCTATTTTTATATTTCAGGAGTTCAATTTTATCTCTATAATATAAAATGAAGTCTCCAAAAAGCGTCTTTGCGTTTGAACTCACAAAACTGGAGAACTACCCAGTCAATTTCGCTGAAAATTTCGCAATTTGTTCCTTTAAGTCGTGAAAAGGTTTGCAGACCGGTTTGAAAAAAATTCGATGAATAGTTCTTTTTTTATTCCAATTTAGGCCCAATTTTCACATAAATTCCCGAATATGGGGGTGAAAAATTACTTGCATATATTAATATTATGTATCAGTGGAAAGAGTAGAACTTCCCGCGTTCTACGCAATTTGTTTCAATGCTCTAACTTACTTACGGTGGGGGTTGTTTGTTTTCTTAGCTAAAATTTGTTTAGGCTTAGCTGAAATTTAGGCACTGCTTTCTTCATTAAATCTATCAATAAAAAGTGAAGGAATTGTACTAGAGTTTTCTTTTTGACACCATTGTAAAAAGCGACATTTTTTACTCCAGATCTATCTCGTCCTACGGTCGAAAACTAAGCTTCTACCTCGAAAAAAAAGGTTACAAGCCTTTTTAAATTAAGTTCAAAAAATCTCATTTCCATTCAAATTGTTAACCATTTTCTTTCGCATTTTAATCCCTTAAAATTATCTTATTTTGTGTTTCCATGGTTACGCTTTTTAAATCCATCTTTCTCGATTTAATTTCTTTAAAGTATTTTAATATCTATCGTCATTGCTTTGGAGGGAAATTTTGCATGATGTTTTTATTTATTTATTTATTTAAGCCTGATTGTTGAATATACGTCACTTGACACAGTTTTTATTTTCAAAGTGGACTGAGCAAAGCCGGGCAACGCAGCTAGTATATATATATATATATATAATGAGTTTGGTCAGTTTACAGCAAACGCTGCCAGTTAGGAAATTTTAATGGAAATCATTACATTAATATCTATTTCTAAGACATTAACAAATGATATAAATTTAAATTATTTATTCAATAAAATGAAAGAATCTTGATAAAGTAAAACTGTAGATGGAAGCTTTTTTTTTTTTTCTATCTTTTAATCAGATTTCAATAGACGATTTTTCAAAGCATGTGAAGATTTTGAAACTAATTTTTTTTTTTAAAAGAATGTAGGCATATTTCTTCAGTTGTCATTATTGTTAATATATTACTGTTGTTTTGCATAATCCCTATACAGAATCCGCTTTCTTTTCCACCTCACTGAATTTTTATAGACCTCTGATCGGGGAGGTTGAATTAATAAAACAAATCAAATCACTAGAGAGGTGGGAGAGAAAAATTGTTACAAAGTAAACCGACTTTCCGAATTCTGTACCAGCCAGAGCAATAAATTTTTCATTAAGGTTAATGGTTATTCTTAAAAAAAATTGTGATGGACTGATAATGTTAAAATGAAGACATTGGTCAATTAGTATCACTTGGCTATCATTTTTGCTATTGGAAATACGGTGTACTTCCAATGTCCTTGCTGTTCTCAAGAAATATGATAATTTAAATAGTAGAATGAGGCCTGTTAGAACAAAAAAAAAAGATATTTTTTTATTTTGGGGAGGGGGC
The DNA here is from genome assembly GCF_026930045.1 of Uloborus diversus. Lineage (NCBI taxonomy): Eukaryota > Metazoa > Arthropoda > Arachnida > Araneae > Uloboridae > Uloborus > Uloborus diversus. The sequence continues at coordinate 93,579,181 of NC_072739.1, read as the reverse complement.
GGCGTCTCCCGTTTTTGCCGAGGGTGGCAAAACTGCTTAATAGTTAGATTCCTGGTGATAACGACCTATTAGTCAGTCTATAAATCGCGATTCTAAAAAAAATCTCAGCTCTGTCAAAAGGAGATATTTGGACGCTTTTCCTACAAGTTTTGCCACGGTTTTATCAACATGATTTTTGAAACTGGAGAAATGATAATAATAAAAGGTAATTAAATACTTTTTTCCAGAAGCTACTTTTTTTTTGCTTTTTTCAAAATTTAGACGACATTCAATAATGTGCATGTATTCAACGTAATGAACTCAAAATAAATTGTACTAACGTTTCATTTCTTTTCGCCAACAAAACTCATACTGATAAAGCTACAGTAATGTCAACCCCTACAAAATTGAGATCATACTACAATTGGGGGGGGGGGATCTCATACTTGGAAACAACTTTTCTCTTTTGCCAACCCTTTTTAGGGTTGTTTTGGTGCGTAGGGAAAAAAGAGCCGGGAAAGGAAAAAATTTAGGGAAAAATATCCGGCAACTGTCCCTAGTTGACCCCCCGTGGGTTTGACTGACACCCAACCCAGCCCATGGGGAGGTACCCACCCATCAAACTCGGAGGCGAAATGTCTGGGACACCGAACGGCAGGCCTTGATAAGAACTTTTTTTTTAAATAAAATTGAGGAAAACGGCACGTACACATTGAATGCACAGAAAACGGCCCTAGTTAAGGACGGCCCATGTGGAATTTTCCACATCTCACACGTGGCCAGTCCGCCCCTGAAAGCGGCTCTAAGTAGATCAAACACATAGGCTATCCAAGCAATCCCAGATATGTGACAAATCAGGGGATTGAGCAAACCAAAGAATGTGGACCCCTAATGTGGAAGAAGAAGTCCTCTGACACCTTTGCTGTGTGTGATCCAGCACTGTCCTCTTAAAAAATGACTACTATAAGAGCCTTACCACGAGTGCCAACCAAATATACCAGAAGGCTGTTATGGTGTTAAGGATTAATATTAGGGCAACCCTGTATATTATGCAAAGGCACCTGATAGTATCACTCCAGCTGCAATATCACTCCAAAACAAAAGCTGGATTAGATTTTTCACTCTGTTGCCTCCATTTGGAGCAATGTTGCATTCGTCGGGCTGGACTGCAACGGAAGGGATCAAGATAGTCTTTAGCGACGAACTGAGATTCAATTTGGGCAATGCTGACCATTGTATATGCTGACAGAGACACGGTAGTGAATGGGGAAAGAGTGTCTTTACTTTTTAGCAGCACAGTGTACACCGCACATACAGCTGAGGGGGGGGGATGTTGTGGGGTACTATTGCATGCAAAACATGGCCCTCTAATATTGATCCCCAACACCATGACAGCCCAATGGTATATTTGTGACAGGATTCAGACACATGTGTTGGTGTGTTGGCACAAGTAGCCTAACTAGGAGTTGGCAGGAGTGGCTCTCGCCAGGGGCGCAGCAGCCAGGGGTGTGGCATTATGACCAAATATATATATATATATATATATATATATATATATATATATATATAGTAGCATGTATATATATATATATATGATAGTGCTTATTAAGTCGCACTGTTACATGTTGTTAATTAAAAGCTTATTTAGAATAACAGCTTAGATGTCGTAGACAAAATAGATAGCTTGCTATTTCATGTCGGGAGAGTAATATACTCGTATGTCGAAATTGTTTTTACGCCTTTAGCTTTGTATGTTGGGAAAAATGTTCGTGCCATTTTCAGACAGGCAGATGTGTTTTGATCCCGCAGGTGATTTGTTGTGGGATTTACTTAGTCAGTATTAGAATATTATTGCGGTGTATTACTTTGCTCAATACTTCGAACAATTCTATTTGTTAGTCATATTGTGTGTTCTAGCGGTGAGAATAGTTTTAGGATCTCGTGTTATCCATTTAAAATAAAGGCTATTTATTGGATTACTTGTACAGATGCAATGGAGATACTTAAATTTAGCACCGCTGGTCACATGTAAGTATTGTTGAATATCTTTGAACATGTTAATATACAAATGTATTTTTCTTGTTAGCATTTGATAGAATTCCGATAGTAGCTGATTTAGAATTTATAGAACTATTATAAAGTTATTGTTTTTGCTCTAACGCATTGTATTCTTGAAAGTCATTAAAACGTTAAATGCCAACATTTCGTATCAACCGGAGATTACCGTGGTGTGCGAGCAAGACAAAAAAAAAAAAAAAAATCACTCAGTTTTTTTTTTTCTGACAGATTGAAAGTAAACATTTTAAATATCTAAATAAAAGTATTTCTTGTTGTTTTATTTTTTGCGAAAAGGCATAGCAAATTGTTAATCTTTGAAAATACGATTAAAATTTTGACAACAATAAGTTTTCTTGACTACTTAGAAATCTGGAAACATTCATTACTCCTTTCGGGATTTCATTCATAATAATAAATATAAATTACTTAATTTATTTTATTAGGATCTCAGCTAACAACTTATTTGAGATTATTGCAAGTTTCTTGTAAAAACATTTCGGGTAAAACAAACTGATTGATATGTTTAGCCTAAGTATAATGATTATGCATTAAAAACCTATATTGCTATTCCAATTCGTGAAAAATGTGGAAATCACCGGGGGGGTTGGGGGACATCGTTTAGGCCAAAAATTCTTCACGTGTATGTCAATGATTCTTCTTTTAAACACAGTAAATTGGTATACTCTCCAATCAGGTGTATTATTCCATGATAAAGTCAACCGGTTTTTATTGGAATTTTATTTGACTCATTCTGCAAATAAAAATATTCTATTTTTCATATATGCTTTCCCATGCCTCCCCAGACAATGTACGACGAAGGGAATATTGAACAGTATCAGAAGGATAATTGGTGTCATATTCAAATCGATCAATTTTTCTGCTGGTACTATTTGAATAATTTGATTCATCTGAATTTCGTGATTGATCCTTGAAAAAGAGCTGTATGGCAGGTAAGTTATCAAGCAAAATTTTCACTTAAAATATATTTCAGTAATAAATACAAATTAAAAAATATATATAGTTTTTGAATGGTTATTTATTTTTCTATTATGTATCATTTTAAAGATAGGATAAAAAAAACGAGAATGAAATTTCAGTAAAATACATGGAAATGGGAAAACGAAAAAATAGCGCAACGAAAAATCAAGAACCGAAAGTTCTGTAAAGATACAGAAAATTTAAAAACGGAAAAATAGATGAACGGAATATTTAAAAACGGAAAAATAGATCAACGGAAAGAAGATAAATGGAATTTTTGATAAATCACGGGAAAATTATAAACGGAAGAACAGAACTAAACGGAGAAATGAGAAATGGAACTTCTGTTAAGTCATGGAAAATAATTGAATAGAAATGTAATATTTACGGCAACTTTGCTGCCGGTACTTTATCCGTTATTTTCAGGAAATTTTTTCAACAGTGTACATGCGATCGTAAAAATAGACAAATTTCATACATCAATTTAGTAAATTATGCTTTTTTGATCTAAAATTCATTTTTCAACTTTATTTCTCCTTAACAAAGGGCTATTTCTTCGTTTTCTGGTATTTTTAAACAATGCATTTTCAAAATGGCATCGCGTTGTTAGATGGTTCATTTTTATCAGTTAAGATGAAAATCTCCTTTTCAAAATAAATGAAAAGAATTAATCTTGTACATTTGGTTTACATATGAATAAACAAAAATGGCGCCTTTGAGTCAAAATGCATCTAGAAAAAACGATATCGCTAAAAAAAATTTTTTTTTTTGCAAGATTTTTGATTTTTTTTGTTTGAATTGCAGTGTTTGTTTTTCCTTTTTAAAATATAAAACCTACTGGAGGAGACGACATATCCGTTTATTTACTTTATTTCTCCTAAAAAAAAATTGTTATTTTTAAATTTCATGGTAAATTTTCAAAATGGCGTCCCGCGTTTTCAAAATGGCACTACATTGTAGATGTCCATTTTCACCAGTTAGAAGAGGTAAATGTCTGTTCCAAAATAAATAAACAGAAGTACAATCGTATTTATAAAACACATAAATAAAAAAAAAATGGCACCCTTGCGTCTAGAGAAGGTGGAAAGAGTAGGGCTTAAAACTCCTTTTTTTTCTTCTGCTGGATCTTTTATTTCATATTTTTTTTTCGTTTTGTTTTATATTGTTTGCCTTTCTTTTAATTATTCATTTTTTGTCACTCAGGTTTCGATTTTTATAAAATTTTGCATGCATTTGAAAAAGCAAAAAAATATTTTTGTAGAATCGGTTTTACATTCTGTTCAAGTTTTTGGTATTTTGTTGTTTTCTTTATCAAGGAACTAACTCCTCTTTTGGTTAAAAGCTGTGGTATTTCTAGAAGCTTTAAAAGCTGAAAAACAATAATAATAATAATCTTCTTTATTTATTTACTTATTTTTTTTATCGTGATGTGTTTTGCTTAAAGATAAATTAATGCAGATTATAGTTTACAAAAGATGTGGTTAGTAATATCTGGGCTGGGGTGCCCGTTCCGCCCCCCCCCCCAAGTTCAATTCCCCTTCCAAAATTTCTCCTCAATCCTCTTTTCCTTTTTTATTTTTTAGCTGGCTTTTTATTTTATTTATTCTTTTTAATATTTTTTATTTGCTTATTTATTTTAATTATTATTTTATAAGAAAAGTTCTTTGCTACACCAATGACATATACACACATACTAAATAAATAAATGGAATAAAATAAATAAAATAAATTAAAATAAAGTTTGGCTATCATTTTTTTGAGATTTGGCTACCATTTTGTGAGGGTCTGGTAGCCATTGGCTATCAATTCAAAATTAGAGTTTTGAGGTATAGCGGATATATTATTGATTAAAAGGGTTTTTCAGGGCAAAATGCTCCCTGTCCTTATAATTCTGTCCAGTTTTAACAATAACATTTTTTTTTATTAATCATGGAAAAGCATTTATATTTTGTATTTTCAAATGTCCTGCATTCTACAATCATTTTTTGCGCAAAAAGGCATTTTATGTACAAATTTAACTGAATTATTTCAGGATTTTTTTTTTTCAGTGCAACTTTCTGCTGTCCTCATAACTCTGACCACAACTGTATATAGTGCTTTTATTTTTCCTGTATGTAAATGGTTGTTTTTTAGTCAATTTCAGATTAGCAATGCTTTTTGTATTTGCTTTGCATTCCTAATTAGAATAGAATTTTTTAAATGCTTTAATTTTTTTTTTTTTTTGAAAAAAAAAAAAAAAATTCTTTCTTTCTTTTGGTAAATGTGTAAATAATGTTTATTATGCAATCTCCTATTGGTTTGAAACAAGTTCTATTAAAAGTTAAAGCTATTTTGAAAAAAAAAATAAATAAATAAAATACATTTGCTATAAACGTATTATTATAAATATAATTCTTTGAAAGTATTCAACATTGTTGTTGTTATGCAAAATGAAATATACAGTATAATACATTATCAAGTATATAAAATAAATACTATATATATATATATATATACATATACCCGAGCTTCTAAATATTCTATTCTTCTTTCCAGTGATGTCAACTTTTCATTCAAAATGGCTAACCGGGATCTGCATGACATATCTAAAAGTTTTCAAATGGAAAAGATTTTAGAATAAAACCAATTTTATTTTCATTTAGTCAGGAAAAAAAAGCAAGCATATACAGTATAACCCCGATTTAACGATTGTCAAAAAATGTCGTTAAATCGAGGAACATAGACATTCAATGCAGTCAAATCTGGACCAGTGAAAAGTATCTTTAAAATGAGGAAATCGTTAAATTGAAGTAATACTGTATAAATATTCTTTCTGTTAACTTCCATTCAGGTATGAGAGCATTTATGAAACATTCTTTTAAACAAATGATAATAAAATAATTAATGCAGCATTAAACAATAAGTGTATAAAATTAACCATATGCTATAGTAATTTGCTTTTGGAAATGATTTATTTCCTTTCTTATTTATTTTTACCTGACTGCGCGTGCGCGGCACAAAGGAGGATATATGTCCATTTCTATGTGGTGTTCTAGGGGCTAAACGCCTTGGTCAATTTTGGTAATTCTTACGTCAATCGATTTGTCTTAACCTTGGGAGTGTCACTAAACACATGACAGTAATCAAAATTCACCTTATCAACAACCAGTTGACAAAATATGGCTGCTTGAGATCGGCAAACGTTTGGTGTTGCACACTGTGTCGCACGCAGGTTGCGTGTGAATGAAATGCAGGTGGTTTTCGCTGTCTGAATTTTTTTTTTTACTAAGTCTACTAATTGGGATCTTAGTGTTCGAGTGGTCTAAGCAATTGCTTCTCCCACTTGCGGCGGTGGGTCAAGACACCTTCGCTCCGGATGTACTTTCCCCTCTTTCTGATGTGAATGTTTTCATGTATGTGTTCTTTATTTGTATTGTGTACTGTAATAAAAAGTATACTACCCGTAACGAAGGCAAGGCACCCAGATTGTAGTCCTCATCAAAACAAACCCGTGCAATAAGCACCAAAAGAAAGAAAGTCTACTAATTCCATTTTCATCTCTAACATGTTGCATTTCTTTTTGCCTTGATTCAAGGGACTGAGTTTCGCGACATATTTTCTGGATAGGCTTTTTTAGTTTTGCGAGAAAGATTTGACTGCCGGGGGGGGGGGGGGGGGGGGGGGTCCGATTTTGCGTCATCATGAGTTAGACAGGCTGTTTATATAACTGTGCTGTGGTTGACTTAAGTTCGTGAATTTTTGCCGAAGGCCAAGCACGTGTAGCTTTAAGCAGAGTTAGGTCCGTAGAGGGACTAATTATCAGTAGTTAGACCACTGCAAGTTACTTCACAGACCTCACGATACAAACTCTCTCAATGAAATGACAAGATTGAGAAATGTACCGTATCATAATCATAATAACTAAGTCAATGAAAAATAACTAAAAAGTGTCAAATAAAAAATTATTAAATAAAAACAAAAAACCCGATTGCGTAAAAACCAAAAAAAACTAAAAAGAAAAATGTATAAGCCCAGTAGTTTAGAATGTTATGAAGTACTACTGAATAACTGGACCGTAGAAATAGTTTTATAACCGTACACAGATAAGACAAATCATAAATTCAAAAGCAGAATGGAAGGATCAACAGTCGGGGCCCATTCAAATTGTATGGGTTTCTTTGAATCAGAAAGGAACGGGCCCTGACAGTTGATCCTTCTATTCTGCTTTTGAATTTATGATCTGTCTTATCTGTGTACGGTTATAAAACTATTTCAACGGTGTAGTTATTCAGTAGTACTTAATAAACATTCTAAACTAATGGGCCTATACATTTTTCTTTTTAGTTTTTACGCAGTCGGGTTTTTTGTTTTTATTTAATAATTTTTTATTTAAATTAACAATTATACTTAATATAGATAAATGTAGGATGTTAAATGCATTTATGTTTAACAAAAGACACAAAACGGATAAAATATTTTCTATTTTAAATTGCATCATACAAATGTAACAGATAAAAATTTTAAACCGAATATTCAGCATTTGGCTGAATATTCTGTAGGAATTTTAACCAAATATTTTGTGTTAGGTTAAATATGATATTCAATGCGCGCATCTCTGTTCATTTCTCCCTCCAAAAAAGTAGGAAAAAACAAGCTATATTTCTGACTTGCTTGCAAGAATTGGATGCACTATAACAAGTTGCTGGTTAGCTCTCTCTCCACCACAACGAGTTTGTTTTCAATATTATGTCAGGCAAGTACTTTCTACCCATATTATTGAAACTTCTTGAGAACCAGCTAGAATTTTTAAGAATATAGGCAAATCTTTCTTACTAAGAAAATTGTCCCTGACAATATTGAAAGTAAACTCGTTGTGCATGTTGCAAGAACAATATCTTGAAAGCAAATGGTTTAGAGCAGCGATTCTCAACCAGTAATCCGGTGGGCCAGCACTCATCCACAGAAAAGTTTGACCGGTCCTTGGAGAATTTTGCTAGTTCATGTTAAAAAAATTCCCTTTTCCCAGAAAAAAAAGAAATGGGAACTTTATGACAATACGAAATAAATATCCTATACACATCTTTCACTTGAATTTTGTGATATATTTTCGTACTTTTCTATGCTTGATTATTCAGCAATGTTCGTTACTTCCGTATCCTTTAAAACTGCTGGACCGATTTTAACCATTTCTTTCACCATAGATAGCTACATTATCAGCAGGTAACATAGGCTATAATTTATTTCTAAAAAACTTAGTTCAAAAAAGTTTTGATGGAAAACAGTAAATTTCATGTAATTTTCCCATTAAATGATTAAATGTAAAACCCATCATTGCAAAAATTCGTTGCCTTACAACAGCAATATTAATAGTAATCATAATGAAAATTTTGAATCAAGGCTTCTCTGGAGCAAGCATGAAATTTAAAGCTTTCTTAGGATTCTTATCCTCATCAATGCCAATAATCAATAATGGGGGCTAAATAAAAAGAAAATTGATTTTGGCAACAGTTAGAAAATAGAAAGTGTTTATAGTCTAAGAATACGCAGGCCTGCAAAATTCGGGTCATGAAAAAGTTATTGTATGGTAATGAGCGACTTTTATTCTATTAGGTGTGTTGATTTCAAATATGACATCCATTTTTCTCAACCACATAAGATATTTTCACCATATGGGCTTGTAGTTCCTCTCTTGTCCATGTGATTGCAGAGCTTACAGAGGCTAGAAGGGGGTACCCAGTTTGCTCCCGACTTCACCCCACTTTCCCCTATATATATATTCTCTAATCAATTATGTACAACACCACCTGATCAACAGAAAAAATAAACAAATCAGACCAGAGGAAGCTTTCCTGTCGCTGTTTATGTTTATAATACTTTGAAAAAAAATCCCTATGTTAATTTTGAATGCATTCATTGCTCCGTTATAGTGGAAATGGTTTTGGGAAATTCGAGATAACCTAAACACCGACAGCAGCAGATTTACTTTTTTTAATTCTTTTTTATGTTTTTTTTCCAAGCAATGAGGATTCAGTATATATCTGAGCCAACCTTGGAAATACAATTTGAGGAGCATTTTAAGAACTGTGGAGCAGCTCGGTATTTTGCACAAAATTCAATTAAAAAAACGAGAACCACCTGCCTAAAATTGTTTTTGAGTTTTGATAATCATTTTAAGCACTAGCATACAAATAAAAAATAGATTTAAACACTATGTTATGCTTGAAAACGCTCGGCCAGGAAATGCAGAGCAAAAGAACTTTTTTGTGGAGCTCGGGAATTTCGCAATTTTTGTAGATGAACTCCGCAAGATGCGGAGCAGTTGGCAACCCTGTTTGAACTTATTTTGCATGGCAACTAAGAGGAGCAGCTCAGATCCTGCACTTTTGAAATTTAGGTGATGTTGATGTTTCTGAGAGTTTAATGTTTTTGGGTCAATTTATATACCATCGTTTTTTTTTTTTTTTTTTGAAGATTGATGATTTGAAACACTGATGTTTTTAATAAATGTCGCTTCTCTGTGAAAAATTTTATTACAATGTTCGATTAAAATGCAAAATCATCAACATAAAAAAAACATCGATGTTTCCAAAACATCAACATCGATGTTGCACCCCTACTTAGAACCAGAGGCTCAGAGACTTAATGAAAAAACCAAATTGTATTGGACTACCAGAACTTTAATGAACATATATTTTATTGCTCTAAATCCCTTTTTTCTTTCTTGTTTGCTTGTTAATGCATTAATTTTTATCTCGCTTCATTGTTTATTGAGCTGCCAAATCTCCAGGTTTTGATTTCCAGTTGGCCATGTGTAACAACAAGAATAAAATAAGAAATACCGAATATTAAAACAAAATTCGAAAAGTGTTAAAAAATATCAATTAGTTTCTCACAAAAAGGGACACTTGAAAAAAAACACCTGGTGTGTAACCCTTGTAATAAGTTTAAAGGATACGGTTCCAATGAAAATAACTCTGCTAAAAAAACCGCACAATCGTATAAGCTTACAACTTAGGTGTGTTGTTTCCCAGTTTTACTACGTTCTACACAATGCGTTACAACAGAGAAAAGTCAATCAACGGTTCCCCTTTCAACCTTCTTATGACGCAGATGATACACTGATTCGCACATGGTGAAATCTTATGTAAACAAGGTACAATAATAATAAGAGTCATATAAATAGAATACATTGACATATGAATCAACAGGGTGTCTGTCTACTAACTGTGAGATAAAACAGAAATTACTAATACAAAAAAAAATACTTTACCAAATGAATTGAGGAAGTCAGCTATCTTTTTAATACTAGCAGTAATTATCTCAACATATTCTCTATTGGCCCAATCTTGTTGTATTTGTTTCTGAATCGCTTCTCTTTCGACAGACGCCATGATTTAACTGAAGCAACAGTCACAGTGAAAGTATTTTTCGTACTGCTCTTTAATAACTTATTCTAAACTCTTCCTCCATAATATAGAGTAGGAAAGAAAGTCTCGATTGGAAAACTTTCACCCTTGAATTTTGAAGAATAATACTTACAAATAAAATTTATCTCTACAGTGAGTGTAAGTGCAAAAGTGGTGACAAATCAATGAGATGTTCCCAATTCGAAAACAGAAATGGGGAATGTAAACGCAATCGAGCAAACAAATTTTGTATATTAAAAAAAAGTGGGGGGGGGGGGGGAGGAGAACGGCTAAAGGAAGAGAATATAATTGTTACTACATTTGTATTTTTTAATGTATTGAAGATATATTTCATTTGTCACTACTTTTTACTACATAGTAGTTTTTGTGGACGATTTTTGCAACCTATCGAAAAAAAATCTGCCCCACTACTCTGCAGTTATGAACCTTTGGGTAGAAGTAGAGTCCTTGTAAAACTAGTATGTTGTGGCCATCACGAAACTTTCTTCTATATTTTTCCTTTTTCTGATCCCTCCCCATGCTTGACGAGGAAGCAATATTCCTAACAAAAACAAAATGACACATGCAAAAACTTGACGACCATCCCAATGTCTGAATTATTGTAAAAGCAAAGCAAGGAGCGAAAATTGAAAGTTACTTTAAAAGCCTTACTTGAATTAATTACAAATATTTTATTTATTAACTAGTATGTTGTGGCCATCACGAAACTTTCTTCTATATTTTTCTTTTTTTTTTTCTGATCCCTCCCCATGCTTGACGAGGAAGCAATATTCCCAACAAAAACAAAATGACACATGCAAAAACTTGACGACTATCCCAATGTCTGAATTATTGCAAAAGTAAAGCAAAGAGCAAAAATTGAAAGTTATTTTAAAAGCCTTGCTTGAATGAATTACAAATATTTTATTTGTTAACAAACAAAAGATGGCAACAGTTAAAAATTTTAAATCATTGAGATAATATTTCCTATCATTTCCATACAATTAAAATCACGAGAAATACGCAGACGACAATCTATTACGATTTATCTTTCTTATTGTTGCATTAATAAAAATATTTTTATTCGCAAAAAAAAAAAAAAAAAAAAAATCAACACCTCTTGGAGCGATCGGCGTCAAAATAGAACCAAAGCCTGTTTACATATGGATTCACATATATTCCAAATTTCAACCAGAACGTAGCATTACTTCTTGAGATAGGGCACTCAAAATGGAAAAAAAGAACGGGTGATTGCGCTACCCCCCTTTTTACTTTCTTCTATATCTAATATATAGAAGAAAGTATTGGATTCGTGCAAATTTTCGAATTTCGAATTTTCACGGATTCGAACGTTTTGAGGTGTGCTGAGTCCATTTCGACCATTTTTGGAAAATGTCTGTCTGTCTGTGTGTGTGTGTGTATGTATGTATGTGTGTGTGTGTGTGTGTGTGTGTGTGTGTGTATGTATGTGTGTCACGTCTGTGTGTGACCAGTTTTTTGTGGCCGCTCTACAACAAAAACTACCGCATGAAATCGAACTTAATTTAGTACACATATGTGCCCCTATGTGAACTTGTGCCCATTAGTTTTTGGCGCGAATTCCTCCAAGGGGGGTGGAGCAATGGGACGTTTTTTCGAGTTACGCGTGCTTGCTATTCCTCAGGAAGTAACTGGCGGAATCAAACAAAATTTGGTCCATATGTTGGTATTAACAGGAGCAGGTGCTGATTCAATTTTGGTGTCAATAACTCAAACGGGGGTTGAGCTATAGAACGTTTTTTGTCGTCAATTGTGACTGCTGTATCTCAAGAAATAATGAACGGAATGAAAGAAAAATTTATTGGCAAGTAGCCCTTAGTGGGTAGAAGAACTGATTTTATTTTTGTGTCAACAGCTAAAAAGGGGGTAGCGCAATCACCCGTTCTTTTTTTCCATTTTGAGTGCCCTATCTCAAGAAGTAATGCTACGTTCTGGTTGAAATTTGGAATATATGTGAATCCATATGTAAACAGGCCTTTGGTTCTATTTTGACGCCAATCGCTCCAAGAGGTATTGATTTTTTTTTTTTTTTTTTTTTGCGAATAAAAATATTTTTATTAATGCAACAATAAGAAAGATAAATCGTAATAGATTGTCGTCTGCGTATTTCTCGTGATTTTAATTGTATGGAAATGATAGGAAATATTATCTCAATGATTTAAAATTTTTAACTGTTGCCATCTTATGTTTGTTAACAAATAAAATATTTGTAATTCATTCAAGCAAGGCTTTTAAAATAACTTTCAATTTTCGCTCTTTGCTTTGCTTTTGCAATAATTCAGACATTGGGATTCGCAACTCCAACGAACTATAGGGGGCACTGAAGTCACTGTCTAATGGCGGAATTGAAAACTAAAACAAACGCACATGGTAACGAAGAAAATGCTAAAAGTGTTGTGATTTTTGTTCGTACGTATGATTTTTTCGCTTTATTCTTTTTAAACTAATTTTCAAAGTCTTGTGGATATTCTGACCCACGTAGAAAGAAATGAGAATTCAAGTATCATTACTAAACGTCAAACATTAATGCAAAGTACACGTAGTTCATAGTTCTAAGCAGCCATTTTCACGATGTTGAATTCGATATTTATCAATTCTTGATAAAACTAAATAATAATTGTGGCCTGACAAGAATAACAATTAATGCTAGAAAATTTAATATGACATTACAAATTATTACCAAAAGAAGATGATACTTCTTTGCTTTGCTTTGGCTAGCACTTGTTTTCCATTTGTAGCTGAGTTATTTCTCTTGAATTCCCGAATCGGTTAATTTAAAAATTTTCTGTTTCGATTTTTCTAATTTCTGAGTTACGATCTAATTGTGTCATGTTATGCAAATCATCAACAAAATTCTCACGGATATATGGTGGTAGTTTTCTTTTCAGTTGATTGACAATTATTTCTTTTTACTTATCGAATTCTGTAATCTTACTACCATTTTGTTCCACTCATGATAAAAATTGAAAATGGTTTAACTAAAAACGCGAAATCTCGCCAAGGCTACTTTGCTCGCACAATACCACAACTATAACCCTAAACAAATTTGGCGATACCTTTCAGCTGAGAATAAAAGGAATAAAGTAAATTCTTTCTCGGTTAAACATTTTTCATTTTGTTCTATGATAATATATTCCAGAAAATATTTTGCATACTGTCCATTCCAACTAAATGCTGCTGTAAAATATGGTAAGTTTAATTAATTTAAGATTTAAAAAAACCCCATACTCTTACAAATTCATACAAAACAATGAAAATTTTTACCTTGTATAACGTTATCCAAGTTTGTTAATCCAGTATTTTCGCTTTTACCAATTATTAAGGAAATAATGAAAACTAACATTATTTTGAGAAGCTCGAGAATACTACTAAGTGACGAATTAATTTCTGTAGCTGAAAGCAAACTAAGACACATCGATTGCGTTAATAAATACTCAGAACAAACTGCCTGTGTTTACGTCAACAGACACACGTGGAACGCTTCATTTGCAGTTTTGTAAATCACCGCAAGGTAGCGTATTCGAGCGCTGGAGTTCCGAATAGTCGTCAAGTTTTTGCATGTGTCATTTTGTTTTTGTTGGGAATATTGCTTCCTCGTCAAGCATGGGAAGGGATCAGAAAAAAAAAAAAAAAAAAAAGAAAAATATAGAAGAAAGTTTCGTGATGGCCACAACATACTAGTTAGCTGTTGACACAAAAATAAAATCAGTTCTTATACCCACTAAGGGCTACTTGCCGATAAATTTTTCTTTCATTCCGTTCATTATTTCTTGAGATACAGCAGTCACAATTGACGACAAAAAAACGTTCTACAGCTCAACCCCCGTTTGAGTTATTGACACCAAAATTGAATCAGCACCTGTTCCTGTTAATACCCCTGTTAATAACTCGAAAAACGTCCCATTGCTCCACCCCCCTTGGAGGAATTCGCGCCAAAAACTAATGGGCACAAGTTCACATAGGGGCACATATGTGTACTAAATTTCGTTCGATTTCATGCGGTAGTTTTTGTTGTAGAGCGGCCACAAAAAACTGGTCACACACAGACGTGACACACATATATACACACACACATACATACATACACACACACATACATACATACATACACACACATACATACATACACACACACACACAGACAGACAGACATTTTCCAAAAATGGTCGAAATGGACTCAGCATACCTCAAAACGTTCGAATCCGTCAAAATTCGAAATTCGAAAATTTGCACGAATCCAATACTTTCTTCTATATATTAGATATAGAAGAAAGTAAAAAACATAAGATGGCGAGAAATACGCAGACGACAATCTATTACGATTTATCTTTCTTATTGTTGCATTAATAAAACTATTTTTATTCGCAAAAAAAAAAAAAAAAATCAACACCTCTTGGAGCGATTGGAGTCAAAATTGAACCAAAGCCTGTTTACGTATGGATTCACATATATTCCAAATTTCAAACCGAACGTAGCATTACTTCTTGAGATAGGGCACTCACAATGGAAAAAAAGAACGGGCGATTGCGCTACCCCCTTTTTAGCTGTTGACACCAAAATAAAATCAGCTCTTATACCCACTAAGGGCTACATGTCAAAAAATTTTTGTTTGATTCCGTTCGTTATTTCTTGAGATACAGCAGTCACAATTCACGACAAAAAACGTTCTATAACTCAACCCCCGTTTGAGCTATTGACACCAAAATTGAATCAGCACCTGCTCCAGTTAGGGGCAACATATGGACCAAATTTTGTTCGATTCCGCCAGTTACTTCCTGAGGAATAGCAAGCACGCGTAACTCGAAAAACGTCCCATTGCTCCACCCCCCTTGGAGGAATTCGCGCCAAAAACTAATGGGCACAAGTTCACATAGGGGCACATATGTGTACTAAATTTCGTTCGATTTCAAGCGGTAGTTTTTGTTGTAGAGCGGCCACAAAAAACTGGTCACACACAGACGTGACACACACACACACATACATACATACACACACACATACATACATACACACACACAGACAGACAGACATTTTCCAAAAATAGTCGAAATGGACTCAGCACACCTCAAAACGTTCGAATCCGTCAAAATTCGAAATTCGAAAATTTGCACGAATCCAATACTTTTTTCTATATCTTAGATATAGAAGAAAGTAAAAAGGGGAATTGGGACAATTAGGGCCAGGTGCCACAGCTATTTTTAACTGGATTGCCATCACTAGAGTCCCTGATTTATTTTAGTGCTGCCATCTATACGCTTCACTAGTAAGCTGTAGCGTTCTGCAACAATTTAACAGCAGAATTCCCTGTATTCGAGTCGTCCGAATTAACGAAAGTACGGATCAAATAATATAACCTACAAATTGAGCCAAGGTACATAACTAAACTACAGTGCACAACAAAAACTGTATTTTGAGCCCAAGAGAACAAATAAATAAAATTAAAAAAAAAAGAAAATAAATTTGAATTCTGAAATTTTGAATTCAAGTTATGTTTTTCGCAATCACGAACTGAGACAGTACCCTACTCATTGGAGTTATTGTTTCTAGAAACGGCCTTTTCCCCTGCATGCTTACAGCATTGCCGGACTCTTCAGCCATTCCTCAGTCGTTAATTTTTTCAAGTACTTAGAAGCAAAGGGGCTTGGGAATTCTACAATTGAGGAAAATGTTAATTGCTAAACATGGGGAAATATTAAAGAGGTTGAATACTGTATCAGAGTTTAACTCTGAAATTAATTAAAACTTAAAATACGTTTTGGAAAATCGTTTAATGATTCATTGATTTTTTTCTTTCAATGGGAGGGGTTTAACCCCTAAAACCCTCCCCTTGGACACGGCTCTGACGTGGGCATAGTCGTGTGTGTAAGTGTGTAGGCTTGTGTGTGTGCGTAGACCTGTGTGTATGCACGTAGGCGTGTGTGAGTGTATGTGTGTGAAGTGGAGTGTGTGTATGTGTGTGAACGTGCGTGTGTGTAGGACATGGACGCCTCTGACCAGATGAAGCGGATAGCTCAAAACCGGAGCAGCCGCGCCGCGCCGCCAGCAGAGGACGGTGGGCGGTGGTGCTGCAGAGGCTTCTGATCCAAGTTGAAAAAGGCACGGACACCAAAAACGGTCAAATGAGAACAATAAGCAATAGTGATTGCTCCAAAAAAAAAAAAAAAAAAAAAAAAAGCAAGGAAATTACTTAAATACATCACAAAAATACAAAATTCGCCCTGCAAAAACTGATAATATATTTAACAGTATGTACATCTCAATGGCTGTACGGATTAAGCGAAGTCCAGTTTAATAGGGTCCGGGCTAATGAGGGTTTTCTGTGACTACTTTAAAGCAATTTTCCAAAGTAATGATCTGCAAAACCTATACTGAAACCTAATGCTAGCCACAAATTTACAAATAAGATGACATGCACCACTTTCAGAGTTACTAGGATCAAGTGAAGTAAATACCTGTGTGCGCGAAAAGTAAAACAAGAAATAACCAAGTCCACAAATTAGATTACTGCAGACCCGTGTTTCGGCGTTACAAGGATTGCCCTTTTCAATGCTTTTTCATCCATACGTTGATTTCTTTTGCACTGAAAAGTGCATTTCTAGTACACCGAAACACATATCTGCAATTTGTGTTTGACGTTGTTACTTCTTATTTTACTTACTAGGTTTACTTTAATGTAAATATGGAAAAAGAGAGAGAGAGAGAGAGAGAGAGAAGGCAATATGAATAAATGTAAATGAATCGTCGTCTTCCACTGACTTAGAGGGAAGCCAGTTTAGACGGGTCCAAAAATCCAGTTGCTTTTATGTCATAAAATGTCATTAAAACTATTCGAGAATGTTACCAATTTCAATGCAAAATTCTGATTAGTTCCGATGCTTATTTCGCTACTTTTTTTTTTCAACTACGGTCAAGTGAGGACAATAAGCAATTCGTAATTGCTCAAAAATAAATTGAAAATAAATAAGCAAATAAATATACTACAATACATTAAGTGTTGCATTAGAAAAAGTGTTGACAGGTTAAAAACAAGTTCCAAAAGAATTTTGTCCTTCACAATTTTTTTTTCCTTAGAGAATTCGAGCATCGATATAAATGTTATCATCTTATTGAATATTAAAGATTGGGTAGGCAAGCATTTTGCGTACAGCACCTAAGGCGTTAAAATCAATGCAATGGTATTACTCTCCACTTTTTAAAAATCAACATGACTTTTTAAAACCAAGCATTCAAAGTTTGGTATAGCATGAAAGTGTGGTAAGCCAAAACGGAAAAACTCTGCGTGTTATGAAACAAGATCAGGCAAACAAAACTGCTATTTTGGAAAGAAATGTCTGTATCTTCGTAATACTTTCACGAAAATTTATAAAATTATTGCAAATTTTTAGTAAATTAATTACTGAAATTTACAGCTTATTCCTAGCTATTTACGATACAGGATGATCAAAAAAACGTTTTTTGTTTCCTTATTTTGTATCTGCTCCCCTAAATGTAAGGGTGATTTAATTTATGTCAGCTGAAGTTGCCTTTTATGTGACAAAAGTTGCAGAAAAATAGGTACCATGTTTCTCGAAAAATTCTTTAAAATCGGAATTTTTTTAAGTGATGCAGGTTTTTTTTTTTTTTCTTCTTTTCTTTTTTTACCCCCAAATCCGCCATTGTATTGCGACGGGTCTAAAAACAAAATCCACCAGAGTGCAAATTTCAACATTTTTAGCAAAATTCAGGCTATTTATTTGTAAAATTAAGTAGTGAAGACAGGGCCTGATTATCGCACAGGACGACTAGGCCTGGGCCAGGGGCCCCATCTTCCTAAGAAGCCCCAAATTATTTGAAGAATTATGCATAGCATTACAACTATATGAAAAATACACGCGTATTTTTAAAATAATAATAAAATATTGACTTGTCAATTGGAAATCATTTTCCTTAAAGGAGAATTTTTATTCAATTTGTCAGTAGCAGATTTACCATGTCGCAATCATGAGGGGCCTCAAAGAGTATTCATAATGCAATGATAAAAAATATTAACAAACAAAATACACATACATAACAGTAAGCAAAATTAAAAAAAAAAAAAGGAAAGTTAAAAAACTTACAAATTATAAAACATAAATTACAAACTTCATAACAAAACATTAAGAAAATCTTGACTATAGTTCAACACGAGTTAGTATTAAATTTAACACTAAAGAGCGCCAAAGGCACTGTCCGCAGTGTTTTTTAATTGATTTAGTATGGAGTACAAACACAAATATGTATTAACAGAAATATTTACAAATTAATTTTACACAAGTAGTAAAAATTTTACACAGAACAATTATTGGACTGTTTGACTCCAGAAAAAAAAAAAAAAAACACAATAACCCGCATTGAAACATTCAACACAATGATTTACATAGTTCTGTCATAGACGCAGATGAACCCAAAAATGCATTTCAACCGTCCATAATCCTGTAAATCAACCACTGTATCCCACTAAAGTCTTCAGGGGGCCAAATTATTGTGGGCCTAGGGCCTCCCTTTGGGTCAGTCGGGCCCTGAGTGGAGACTATAGGGCTCCTGAACTGATTTTGATGGAAATTAAGTGAAAATTAACATTACTGATTAGTTCAGTTTATTTTTGTGATTATAGTTCTTGAAAGGAATAGCAGCCGCGGAAACACGGGAGGGGTGATGGGGCCGATTGCCTTCCCTTGAGTGTCACTTCGTTAATAATTTTTAGATATTCAAACTGAAAACACTGCAACTTTAAACGACCTTTGATAATGTTAGGACTTAGGGTAAGGTAGGTTTGGGGTTCTTCCCCAGAAATGTTTCGAAATCAAAGTTCGAAACTTTAGTGGTCAAAATTTTTTTAACCAGTGTGTGTAGTAAAGCATGCACAATAAAAATCAGTCGTCCCTCATTTGAAAAATTTCCAGAACAGCTCTTAGGGAAGGGGATATAAAGGTCTAAAGGCAGACGAGTCATACTGATTTTTTTCAGACGGGGGCAAAGGGTTACATACTTAATGCAAATTTTAACGGAAAACAACTAAAACCAAGCCCACTTATGCGCATACAGGGCCGCCCCGATGGGAGGTCACTGTGACCTTCCGAAAATTTCCTCATCGGCGAATTTCGCCTGACGATTAGGCAAGACTATTATCATTCGGCAAAATTTGGAGTTCCATTCTACAAATTGTGAATTTCCGTCTTTCAAAAATTTGTTCGGGGCTCCACTGCGCGTACAAACATTAGTTTTTCAAAGTTGGGGGAGGGAGGGGGGCATTTCTCCTCTTCTGATTTCCCTAAATGACGGGCCTGTCTTAAGGTCAAATTGATTTTGACCTTACTAGTCTTCTAAATGCATCCACTGAGGTGATCGTTTAATGCACCATCGGCATGTTTTTTTCATTTATTTCCTTCCTCTTCCGTACTAGCTAGACCTTTAAAATACATGCCCTCGCTCGAATACTCGTTTTACGCAGGCCGTGTCGTCTCATCTACTCCTCCTGACTCTGCCATTTCGCAAGGTCCTGCATTTGTCAACAATCTCTCTCTAAGCGTCAAGCTATTACTTTCAGCCATTTATGGTCTCAAGGTTTGACAGTGACGAGAATGTGTTTGGCGTCTGCCCAAAGGTTATTCCTCTGCGCTTTTAACATCATCCCCATCTCTCGGAAATGCGCGCCTAGTTCTTATGCGTTTGTTGTCCTTACTTATTCTTGTGTCAATTAGCGTGGTTTGGTGGTTTTTCTCGATAACGCGTTGGGTAGATATCCAACGAAATTCCTGAAGCTTTATTTTTTTTTATCCGTTTATTATCTTCTGCGAAATAGTAAGAGTTGTTGGAAGGACCGAAAGCTGTGAGATATGTTCCGCGTATTGGTTAGCATTAGGAAAAATAAGGCGTGCGTGATTGCAATTAGATTTAAGGTATCTTAAAGCTATTTGTACATTTGATAGCAAACTTTGTGAACCAAAGTTCTGATTTCGCAGTAACTAAAAAATCTTTCTAGCTCACGACCCCCCCCCCCCCCCCACTTTTTTTTTTAACAATGCAGCAGGCGGCGACCCAAAATAAATAAGTTAAAAATTGTTAGAAAATAATGAAGTTTAAAAAAAATTATATTTCAAGGAAGTGTGTGTGTGTGTGTGTGTGCGTGCGTAGGCATGTACACTCGCACTACAACGCGATTTAACTTACGCGAAATTGGGATAACGCGAATTTTTCGCGAGAAACGTATCTCAGAGCTACTGCGAACTCCTGACCCACAGCACGAGATTTTTAGAAGCAAAGCGCGTTATTTAACGATCGGCTTATTGGCTTCGTGAGTAGACTTTCAACATTTTAGCATGCTGAAGATGAAGTTCCTACTCCGCACCAGGCTAAACATGGCTTTGTCAGTGTGTACGAATAAGCACTCCGTAGTTCCCATTCATTTATTTTCTTTCTAAATGTGAAAGTTAATTAAATACAATGACACTTAAGTTTTTACAGTTAAAACAGAAATAATTCCGAATATTATCTGCCGTACCAAGCAATCCCGCTGCTAAAACGACAAATGCGTCTCTCTCAACCCCTCCCCCCCCCCCAAAAAAAAAAACGCTGCACAGATAAGTGCTACTTTTGTTGTCGACTGAAATTATTTTGTCAAATACTAAGTGTATCTATGTATCTATAGCACTGCATTTGTTGCTTATGCTTAAATCTACTAATTAATGATATTATCTTTCAATTTTTAATGATAAACAGGAATCTCCGCCTCCGTTCATTGCTTGTTTTGCACGCCAAGCAGGCTGAGCAGCAGCCGCCTACAGTGGCTGCTTGACGACTCAAGTCAGGCTTGGCAGTAACTTGCCAGGCGTTCTTAGCGGCTGCTCAACATTTGGCAGCGCTACTGGCGTTTGGCGATAATTTGTCTCTATTTCGTCAGGGATAACTAAAAATTACGCATAAGCAGACAGACACACACACACGCATGTAACAACTATCTTCGGCGAATAAAGTCCTATGAGTATGAGATCTTTCGAAATGGCTTCCCCAGAGCAATACTAACCCGACTATACTGTTTTCAATCTCAAACAGGCTTACACACCGGGGGGAGATATCCGGACAGACAGACAGACAGACAGATACACCGATAGATTCGCATGGATTTTAATAGGATAGATAAGACAGCTCTCCGCCCATAGTTTTTTTATTTTAATGAAAACATGTCCGGTATGCTGACACAGCGGTACCCATCTCCTACGGTAATAGCACACATCTCCCGGTGCAACCCCCCCCCCCCCGTACCAGAACAAACTCCCAAAATGAAAGCGAAAACCCTTTCAATTTACCTCCTACCTCTATTCCCTCAAAAATTTCAATAACGCAATCTAGGTCATGGACCTCCTCAGGCCCTGAATATTCTTGCTGATAAAGCTAGATATTTTCAAATGCCTTAAAAATAAACGAATTAAAAAATATATATAAATTAAAAAACTCATGAAAGGATAACTTAAAAACGAAATCATGATGGTAACGAAGATGCCTTCAATCTTTTCCCCAAGTTTTAATGAACTTATGTACATAGTTTATTGTTTATTTTCGTATGCCTTTTTAAAAAGGCTATGCAGTTTCGCCACTAGATGGCAGCAGTAAACCAGATGCGGTTACAAAACGGCTAATTTTAAAACCTCAAACAAAACAATCGATAGACTGCTAAATGGAAACTAAATTCAATTTTATTTTTCTATCTGCAGTTTCCTTAAATTACATCCTGTTGAACTCCCAAATAAAAGGGAGCAGAAATAACAATAATTTTTTATACTACAAAAACACAATCTTACGGGGGGGGGGGAGGCCAATTGACCCCCTGATCGCCCAAAGGACTGGCCTGATAAAAGAAATGTGCTTAAAAACATAGGATCTGACCATTTAAAAAATAATTTCAAAAGTTCAGTATTTTTTAACAATTATTTTAATTGGTGCGCAGATTAAATTTCATTTTTTACGTTTCTGCACATGACATCACAAGTGATAAATGCCATTCACTAATGCCATTGGCACAGAGCACAATATTTAATTCGCTTCTTTATTCATATGCAGTAGCAAAGATATGGTTTATAACAAGCGTAGAGAGCGATATTTAATTCGCCTCTGAATTATCATAACCTGGAAATGCGGTAGACAGCAAGCGTAAACATTCAGCACGCCAGTGGAATGCGCGCCAAAGTTTATCACTTGTAACGTCATAAAGAACACGACTTGATTGAACATTAAAAAAAAAAAAAATTTAATTTGAATTTTGACATCTTGAATTCAAATTATGTTTTTCGCAATCACGAGTGTGTGTATGTAGGTGTGTGTGTTTGTGCGTACGGGTTATGTGTATGTGTGTGTATGAATGTGTGTGGGGGAGTATGTGTATGTGTGTGTTAGGCATATGTGTTTGTGTCTGTGTGCATGCATGAATGTGTGTGTGTGTGTATGTGTGGGTGTCTGTATGTATGCGTGTGTGTAAGTGTTTGTATGTGTGTATGTGTGTGTATGTGTTTGTGTGTGTATATGTGTATGTGTTTGTGTGTGTGTGTGTGTGTATGTGCGCGCGTGTGTGTGTAGTTGTGTATGTATGCGCGTGTGTGTAGGACATGGATGCAACCTGGAGACGGCTTTCGCTATAGGAGCAGCATCGTGAGGAGCCAGCCGGTCCACGGTGATGGTGCGGAGGGTGGCGGTGGGAAAAATCAGCGTAACGCCAAAAACAGTCAAATGAGAACAATAAGCAATCGTGATTGCTCAAAAAATTAAAAATTAAATGCTGGGAAAATGAAGTATTTTCGGGTCCGTGTTATTTTTTTTTTACTCATTCTATCAACCTCAGAGACTGAATATAGTACTTTTGAATGAAGGAAACAACCCCATTATTCGATCTTGGAAACATAATGAAATTTGGGATTTTGGTACGGATTTTGTTGTTTTTTCCCCAGATAATGTATGAAACACAAATCTTTAACCTCCCCCCCCCCCCTCCCGGAAAATATTGAAATGACGGGCTTGTCTTTAATCAAAATCGAAAAAAAAATAATGTTGCAAAAAGCAATGTCCTGTTAAATTCGCCGATGTCTGTAGAAATATAATTTTTGCGAGATAAAACTTAAGAAACCGTAGTTGTTTAATAATGATTTGACATACGTGATTGGAATCGGATTCTGTCGCCAAAATTTCGACAATTTGGGTGGAATCGTAATTTTTTGCGAAACCCCTTCTGAAATTACAACTTCAAAAGGGAGGGGGAAGTGTAACAGTTTGTGACAAGAGGGGTAAAAAAAAAAAAGGAGTGTGACATCACGCATTTTTTATAAAAATAAATAGCGTCGTAACACGTGGCAAGGGAGGGAGTGGGTAAGGGAAAGAGGACATTGTGTGATAAAAAGGGGATGGAGGGCGGTCAAATGTTGAAAAAAAGTGTGACGTCATTTAAGGACAGCGGCTAGGAGATACAAATCCAAAATTTCAAACTGTTAAACGTTTACCTTTTTCTCAATTTCAAAACAACAGAAAAAAAACCCGTATAAAGTTCCTTCGGGTTATATCAATGACCATCAAAACATTGCGTTATATATCACGTGATCGAGCATTCGACATTGTCAGGCTACATTTCCGTAGCAAGTGAAAGTGGGGGAAAAAATACATTAAAGCACGCATTTCCATTGTTGTCTGAATTTCATTACTGGACACGCAAATCGTAAGTCTTCATCAAGGACGCGACAAAAGTCGATACATCTTGAGTCTGTTCGGGCAAAAAGGAATCGAACTGCGCTTGACTCTTAAGATTAAAATTTGGTTAAAATCTGAGTTTAACGTTCAGTACTAAATGCCAAGGATAGCAAAAACGCGGTTTTTTTTGTACTCTGCGGATTTGTGAGTTTTTCTGGGGGGGGGGGGGGGATTTTTCTGGTAGTTTTCTGGTCTTGCTCGGTTTTTGTACTTA
The DNA here is from genome assembly GCF_026930045.1 of Uloborus diversus. Classification (NCBI taxonomy): domain Eukaryota; kingdom Metazoa; phylum Arthropoda; class Arachnida; order Araneae; family Uloboridae; genus Uloborus; species Uloborus diversus. The sequence continues at coordinate 93,554,782 of NC_072739.1, read as the reverse complement.
CATGTGGTATCAACTATCGTAATTTAGCATTCATACATGGTAATAGAAAATGACAGAAAACCATTATATAAATGAATGAAAATTTGGTTTAAAAACTTTTGGCACATAACTAATTCAAAATAAAATGTATTTTATCATTTCACATATATATATATATATATATATATATATATATATATATATATATATATATATATATATATATATGTAAATATAGATCTTCCAACTCTCGTTGCTTACACAAAAAAGACAAGTCCTTCTCTTTGACGACACTCACATTTAATTTCACACTTAATTCAAATACAAGTACGAACACACTCAAACACAAAAACACAAAAGTTAACACTGAATGTTCCCATCTGGAACTACAACATAATTTTCAACAGAGTTCCCGTCTGGAACACTTGTTTGTTTCCCCTCAAGCATCCGACTCTCGTCTCTCGCGTTTTCTCATTCTGTCAAAGTGTTTCTCCCACAAGAGGGCGCTCTGTACAACAGTTCTTTACACAAATCAAAAAACAACACTGCAAAACGAAAGTTCACAGCATCGGGCATCCTGCAATACTGGCGTCCTCGTCAGCATCACATCTACAGAACATCTACTTAAAAGAAAAACTGAAAAGATAAGAAAAAACAAATTAAACATGACATTAAAGGATATTTGTAGACCAGGGTTTCATGTGGTCAGCTGCTGTACTAGTTTTGCTTGGTCCGTCGTGGTGTCCAATCTTCACGACATCATAGCGATCATGAGGCTTCACTGCTGTCACACGATACGGTCCGAAAAATTTCATTTTCAGTTTCAATCCAGGACCAAATTGAGTGCGCTGGATGGCTACTAGGTCATCTGTTTTATACTCGCGAGGTTTTTTCCTCTTTCGATTAAACTGACGGCAGTTTTCTTGCTGTATTTTTAAGATATTGTTCTTAGCTTCTTCTCGTAGTTTTTCTCTGTCTGCCATAACACATTTAACAATTTCATCTTCTAACAACTTCTGAATTCTCGCATCTTCTTTATTTTTCATCTTTACTCCGATTAAAAGTTCGAATGGTGTAAACTTAGTACTCTTGGTTGTGCTACTGTTAATGACTCTCTGAACTGTAGCGACGTGTTTGTACCAGTGCTGCGGGTTATCGAGAGAAAGTTTTGAAAGAACTGGAATCAATATTGTGTGAATTCTTTCAATTTGTCCGTTCCCACGAGGAATTCCTGTCGTTATTTTAACATGCTCTATACCTTCATCAGTACAATAATCTTCAAACATCTGAGATGTAAAAGCTGGAGCTTTATCGGATATTATCCGCGATGGACTACCGAATACATTTTTCTGTAACTGCAGTTTTTCAATAGCATCTTGAGATGATGTGGATTTTACTGGATAAAACCATACAAATTTTGTGAACGCATCTACCACTGTAAAAATATGTTGGTATCGTTTGTTTGTGGACGGAAGAGGTCCTATAAAATCACAGTGATAAGTGTTTAAGGGGACATTATTCTTAGGGATGGGGTTTAGCATTCCTTCACCTTTTCCTCGCTTCTTATTGCATAAGATGCAGCTTACACAATTAGCTACTACAGTCTTTACTAATTTTCGTGCATTAGGAATATAAAAGTCTTGTTTAAGTACCTCCTCAGTTTTCGATGCAGAAAAGTGTCCTTGATTGTGTATGTTTTGAATAATTTGCAATTTCATAGCTTCAGGTATAACTAACAATTCTCTACCGTTTTCGTATTTATACACTACACCATTTTTAAGAAAATGACCGTTTTGTTCTCCGTTTTGTTCAATGTGTGTTTTAAGTGTTTTAACGTAGTCATCAAGTTCTTGAGCGGCTGCAATTTGTGTTGTAATGGCATCTTGCGAACGCGTTACAACGCAAGCAACATTACGGCTTAAAGCATCAACATGCTTCATTCGTTCACCCTCCCTATGTTTAATTTCGAAATCAAATTCTTGTAAGAACATTACCCATCGTGCTATTTTTGGGGTAAGATCCTTCTTGTCCAATGTCTTTTGAAAAGCGCTACAATCTGTAATTATTTTGAATCTTGATCCCAGTAGATAGTGTCTAAACTTTTTAAGAGCTTCTATTACTGCTAGGGCCTCCAATTCATAACTGCAATACTTTTCTTGTGCGGGTGATGTTTTCTTACTGAAGTAATAAATTGGGTGAAATTGTCCTTGTTCCGATTGTTGTAATAAAATTGCTCCAAACCCATGACTACTTGCGTCTGTGTGTAATTCTATAGGGGCTCCTTGGGTAAAAATATGTAAAACTGGCTTCTGTATCAACATTTCCTTAAGTTTAAGAAATGATTCTTCTTGTTCACAATTAAATTCGAAGGGTTTGTTACCTCGCAGAAGATCGCTTAGGGGCTTGGCTATCTGCGCGTAATGCGGAATAAATTTTCTAAAGTATCCTGTAAGGCCTAAAAAGCTTTGAACTTGCTTCAATGTTTTTGGTCGAGGAAATTTTTGAACCGCATGTATTTTCGTCGGAGATGGTTGAATTGTGTTGTTTTCTATTATGTAGCCCAGAAATTCAATTCTTTTCTTTAAAATCTGAGATTTTCGGAAATTAAACTCTACTCCATACTCGGAAGCTATTTTAAGAACCCGTTTCAATTTAATAAGTCCCTCCGCTTCATTTTCTGATGGAATAATTAAATCGTCCATATAAATAATGACTGTGTTGTCGCGCATTAAATCTCTGAATATATCGAAAATGTATCTTTGGAATACGTTCGGCGATACGGAAAGACCAAATGGAGCTTTTAAAAATTCGTATTGACCCTTTGTTGTCACGAAGGCAGTATATTTGGTACTTTTCTGGTCAATGTCAACATGGAAAAAACCATTCTTAAAATCTAACGTTGTAAATACTTTAGCTTTTTCAAGATGATCCAAGACATCTTCAATTAAAGGCAACGGAAATTTATCCTTTATAATTTTTTTGTTTAACTGTCGGTAATCAATGCATAGTCTGTATGATAAGTCTTTTTTACGACATAATACCAACGGCGCGCTATAGTTTGAAGAACTATGTTTTATGACTCCATTTCGTAACCATTCCTCAATCTGATCATCAACAATTTTTTGTTCCGCGAAAGAAATACGTCTGGGAGATAAATTAACAGGTTTATCGTCTGTCAAAATTATATTCATTTTCACTTCGGAATCCTTTATCTTGAGTGGTTTATAACAGTTAATTAATTCTAAGACCTCTGCTCTCAACTGTGTATTAGCAATATGAGTCAAATCTAATTCATGAATATTTATCCCGTTAACAAGTGTAGCTAAAACGTTGACGCAATCATTTTGTGATTTACTATCGTTTATTTCAATATCTTCTACACCCATTACTAAAGATTCACTTGGGTTTCTCCTTTTTCCCTCCTTGGGTTCAGCTACAAAACTTTGACATTGCACTTCGGCTTTTGAATTAATTATGCCCTCTTCAACTGAAATGAGCGGATCATTTCTTCTCCCTGCCAAGGTCATTTCGCTTTGATCCCTTTTTTCTGCTAGCTGATTTGACATGGATACATTGATGGAAAAAAGATTAACTGAATAATTTTCTCGCAATCCTAGAACCTTTAAAGTAGATCCCGACAATGAAATATTAAGTTTGCTAATTACATCCATTCCAATTAAAATATCACAACAAAGATTCTTAAGAACAAACAGTTTCACATGAATTTTAAAATTATCAACAACAATATCTGAATAAAAATAACCAATAGACTTGACATTTTCATTTCCAATACCATTCAATACTATATCACAAGGTATTAATTCGGGCTTTCCGAGATGCTCATAAAAATCGGATTTGGCAATTGACAAGTCTGATCCGGTGTCAAAAATTGCATTTACAAATTTATCCATAATTTGAATATTTTTGAACAATTTCTCATTACTATTACTACATGTATTAATTGAGGGTTTATTTACATCATTGATATTAACATTTTTATTGCATTCATATTTCCGATGACCATATTCATTACATTTTTGGCACTTAATTCCCTTTGCTTTGTTAGGACACTGAGAAATTTTGTGACCCATAGCATTGCAACCAAAACATTTGATGTGCTGGTTTGAAGAGCTTGCTTGCGAACGAGCTGACGATGATTTAGGTTTACCTTCATATTTCAAAATTACAGAACTTGGATAAACACAGTAAAAATAAATCAGTAAAAAGTACTCACGGCCACTTCTTGAGACTTTCCGGAACTATATCCGAATTCTATACTAATTCCATCCCAGTTCGATCCCGGTCGGGCCCCCATGTAAATATAGATCTTCCAACTCTCGTTGCTTACACAAAAAAGACAAGTCCTTCTCTTTGACGACACTCACATTTAATTTCACACTTAATTCAAATACAAGTACGAACACACTCAAACACAAAAACACAAAAGTTAACACTGAATGTTCCCATCTGGAACTACAACATAATTTTCAACAGAGTTCCCGTCTGGAACACTTGTTTGTTTCCCCTCAAGCATCCGACTCTCGTCTCTCGCGTTTTCTCATTCTGTCAAAGTGTTTCTCCCACAAGAGGGCGCTCTGTACAACAGTTCTTTACACAAATCAAAAAACAACACTGCAAAACGAAAGTTCACATATATATATATATATATATATATATATATATATATATATATATATATATATATATATATATATATATATATATATATATATATATATATATATATATATATATATATATATACTAGCTGTACCCGACGCGCCAACAAAAGATACATCATTATACTGATTTTCATGACAATCGGTTGAACGGCGCAGAAGTTGCTACTCTGCAGTGCCACCTGGTGGCGAGTGGCTTCAATGAGCATATTATGCACCTTCTCCGTGGAAAAATACATATATATAGCAATTTTCATAATAATCGGTCCAGGTATCAAGTGAAGCCGTGACTATACTCAAATTTTGTACTCACGCAGTTTGCAAGATCAATCAATCGCTAAAAATATCAAATAGGAAAGTTTTAAATCCCTCCGTTGCATGAAAAGCCATAAAACAATAAAGAAAGAATTCATTTGTTCAAACTCAAGAAAAATGGCAACAGCTAACTTCTTATCAATGAGATCTTTCACGCGAATTAATTTCTGCAGCCGATAATTTTATTCGTATTTATCCAATGGATTGTGACTTAAATTGGAATAAAAAAGGAACTATCGATCGGATTTTTTTCGAACTGGTCTATAAACATTCCCAGTACCAAAAATAACAAACGGCGAAAGTTTCAGCCAAATCTGCCGGGTAGTTTTTGAGTTCATGGATGACATACAGACAAACATTCATTTATATATATATAGATTTTATTTTTATATATATATATATATATTTGATTATGTATTGCAAATTGAAAAAAAGAAAGAAAAAAGGAAAAGAATTGTAAATTTTTGATCAGACGTGAATTAATGAATTGACTGAAGGTAATATAATGTATGTATTTTTTTAAATAAAGAATAATGCGGATTTTAACAATGTTTTTACAAGCGTTGCATCCGACAAAAAAAAAAAAAAAAAAAAAAAAAAAAAAAATACTGCACAAATTTTAATTTTCATACTAATTGTAAAATAACGCTTGTTATTAAATACGCATCTTTTAGTGGAGCAATAAATAAGTTTTATAACAAATTTTCTACTTAATGGCATGTAACAAAATATTTTGTTCAAATTCATCTATGTAAACTGATTATTTACTAAATGCATCAAAAAATTCAAAGTGCAGTGTATAATTCCTATTTAATTATAAACCGGAGGGGCAAGTATCATCATAGGCTTGGGAAACGCTGAAGCTAAGATTCCAAGTCACATGATCAACTACGACAAATGGGAGACACGTTTTACGTGAAACTAGTCAAAGAATAAAAGTCAAGTTTTCAATGCTTCACTTTTTTAAACATATCACATGACTCTAGATGCTTGCTTCTAGAATTGAAGGCTTCGCTCTCTACTTGTTTAACCCTTCTCAATAATGTAAACTAGATTTCTGCCAGTACTATAGCAAGAAAGAACATTAAAATTATAAAAGTTTATAATGGAGTTGCTTCCATCAGTCAAAAGTACTACTTTTAGTCACTGAAGTTGATAGAATGAACAAAGGAAAAAAAAACATGGAGCGAGAAAAAACTTTTATTTTCAAAGCGTTTTTAATTAATTTTTTAAAATGTCCGATTTTTTAAATGAGGCGTGTATCTTTATGACGTCACAAGTGATGAACTTTGACGCGCTGCTCCACTGGCGCGCTGAATGTTTACGCTTGCTGTCTACCGCGTTTCCAAGTTATGATAATTATGAAACGAATTAAATATTGCGCTCTTCGCTTGCTATCAACCATATCGCCTGTGAGTAAAGAAGCGAATTTAATATTGAGCTCTGCGCTAATAGCATCAGTGAATGGCATTTCATCACTTGTGATGTCATGTGCAAAAGCGTAAAAAACGATTGAATCTGCGCACCGATTAAAATAATTGTTGGAAAACAGTAAACTGTGTCAGATTATTTAAAAAAAAATGGCAAACTCTTATGTTTTTAAGCATGCTCTTTCAGAAAAAAATACTTTTAAAATTTCGGAAACGACCCCATTGTTGCGGTTTTTCAAGTTTTTTGAAATGTACCACTATTGTCGCCGGTGTACCATATGATCGTCTCACCCCTTTTTGAAATAAACGTTTATAAATCGAACATAAAATTAAAAACATTTCGCAAAGCTTAGTGTGACGACGCGGCATAATCTCTTCTATAAAAAGAAAAATATATTGATTCTATCCATAATATTTCCTGATCGATTAGCAAAGGAAAACATTTGAACTGGTGCAAAACACGTCATTCAGGAAGCGGGATACTATTTTGATAGAACGTTCTAATGAGAAAGGAAGGAATATTAGAAGCATGAAAGGAACAGGAAGTTCGCCCCGTACCGACAATCTATGCTTAGAAATTATCTTCCACGACTTCAGTGGGTATTCAAGGGCAGTTTTTGCCACTGATCCTTTTGTTTTTCCGAATCAAGTGTTGCTTTCGTTCTAATCAAACGAGTGTCAAAGGAAGAGGAGCTAGTTCATTTAACAAATTGTTTAGATAGAAATTTGTCCCTTTGATTTCAAACAACATTGTCAAGAAAAATACTAGTTTTGAAACAACGTACCCTAGAGCTGAGCAATGTAGGAATTTTTACATCGTGATAATAAATCACGGTAAAAGAATCGGAATTGTAGGCTCTAAAATTCCAGGAGTCGGAGCCGACCATTCTCTCTCCGAATCGGCAGCCCCGCGGGTAGAGCCTCGATTAAAAGTGGTTTATCTTTCGTCTGAATACGTAGTCAGGCCCGACTCCTGTGGTAGGCAACCTAGGCGGCCGCCTAGGAAAGCAAGTTTTAAGGGCGGAAAATTTCGAAGTTGAAACAATTTTTTTCTTAAGTACAGTCGAACCCGCTTAATGGATTCATTTTGCCACGAAAAAATAGTTTAATAAGCGGGATATTCCATCAACCGGAATCATAACAACACATTACATTGGTTTGGTGCACTAAAAATGTATTATATTAAGCGGGATATTCTTTCAATATTATATATTTTAATAAGCGGGCTCGATTGTATGAATATCTGTTTCAGTGCCATAAGATTCACTGCTTCAATGCTGAATAATTTAGAGTGAGTACCAGTGCTTGAAAATGCAAAGCATAGTTCCCAATTCAAATTCAATTTAATTTTAGAGGCGGCTAATTGCGTGATTTAAAAGTCTTTTGGAAATATTAATATCTAGAGCCTTAAGATGCACTACTGTCTACTCCCGCTACAACGCGATTCGACTTACGCGAAACGGCTATAATGCGAGTTTTTCACTGATATCGAATTTTAGAGCTAACGCGAATTCCTCGATAGCAACACGAAAATATTTGGAAAGGAATCGGGGTCCTAAGTGTCGACTGCTAAATATTGGTTTCGTGAACGAGCTTTTATCCTTTTAGCATCATTGACTCCACTAGTTCCCATACCACACTAGACTAAATATCGCATTGTTATTTCGAATAAAAATAATCACTCAACATTTTTCAGGTAAATATCCTTGATACGCTTGAAAAAAGTGGATCGAAGGAAGCACGACAATTTGGTATGGAGTGAATCTTCCGTACGTGCAGTTTAAAGTCACAAAAAGAAATTTCGTTCGAAAAAGTTCATAACTTTTATAGTTTTAATATAAAGCTCGCAGACTAGTCTAAGCAAAATGCAAACACTATGGAATTGGAAGCTACTCCTGTATTACGGATTATAGAGACCTTGACAGAGGAATGTTACGTAAAAAAAATAAATGCGAAGCAACTGAGTTAAAAATATATTAAAATAACGACCTAATTACGCGCCTTAAATCATCATCCTTAATTTTTTAGTTATAAATATAACTATTATATCTGCTGCACAGTACTATTATAGTGCAACGCTACCATTGATCATTGATTTTGTGCATCCAAACAGTATTTTATGTCGAATAATGCAGATTTTTTTTTAATGCAGTAAAAATTCCGCTTTTTATGCAAGAAATGGTAATGTATTCTTTAGAAATGGTTTAAAACAGCTTGAAGGTTTTTTAAAAATGTCTAAAATAATTGAGCATGTTAATAAAAAATTAGTATACATAATCTTCTCCACAACGCGAAATTTCGACTTACGCTAAAGGTCTTGGAACGCATTCCTCGCGTAAGTCGGGACTAGACTGTACTTTAATGTTAAAAAAGATAATTTAAAGTCTGTACTAGTGATTGGATGTGAAAAACCCGGTTTGGAATTTAGCTAGAAACTATCTTAAATTATTTTTATTTCACTAATATATTATTTTATATTATCGTTTTTCAATGGGGGGGGGGGACTTGTCAAAATCGCCTAGGGCGGCAGAACTACTAGAGCCGGCCCTGTACGTAATTAGTGGAGGTTGAAACTTTTGCAACGCATCAATTAGCACCAAGAACGTATATGCCGTACACCAACTTACTTATAGTTGAACTAAAACGAAAGAGGGGTTTGGGTGCATTTGGGGAATTGAACTAACAAAGATCAATCCACTTTTCGTTCGATCTCCGTGGTTTAGGGAGCAGTAGGGGTTTAGAGTGTCAATACTCCAGAGCCTATAGTTTCGAGCCATATTACTAGTCATAGTACGGTGGTATGGACTGTTAGGACCTCTCCCTCCCCCCCAGCCCCCCCCCCCCCAGATGGTAAATTCTGACTGCGTTAAGGACGCCCCCGAGAAAGATCATGACTTTGGGAAGTCTCAGGGGGTTTTTTTGGAGGAGGGGGGGGGAGAGGGGGAACCTCGTTCTCGGGAGGGTGCTCCGGAGCATTTCAGATGGCGCGGAATCGTTTTGGTGGAGAGTTTTTTATTTATTCAAAAAAATTCCTCAAAATGGGGTGGTTTCCTTCAGTCAAAAGTACTACTTTAAGTCTTTGAAATGGATAGAATGAGCAAAAACAATAACATGGACCCAGAAAATTCTTTCATTTTCCCAACAGTTTTTATTTTAAATTAATTTTTTTAAGTATCCGATTTTGAAAACAAGGCGTGGTCTTTATGACGTCACAAATGGTGCAATTTGGAGCCTCTTTCTACCACGTTTCCACGTTATGATAATCAAGCAGCGAATTAAAGTTGGGCTCTACGCTTGCTATCAACCATATCGTTCCCAATGCACGTGAGTAAAGATGCGAATTAAATATTTTGTTCTATGAATGGCAACATTGAATGGCATTTCATCATTTGTGATGTCACACGACAGAAGTGTAAACAACAAAAGCGCACCGATTTATGTATTTTTTAAAAAATATTAAACTTAAATAAATTATTTAAAAATGGTCACATCCTATGTTTTTAAGCATGCTCTTTCAGAAAAAAAATACTTTCAAAATTTTGGAAACGACTCCATTGTTCATGAAAACAAAACTGATGCTACTCGAGCGAATTGCTGTTTCCGCATCTAACGAAAATGTTTTGTTTCAATTGCATTCTTTTCCACGAAAACTACAGAAAAATAAAGAATTCTAAATTTTTTATCACAAGTAAAACTTTTCCAATAACCTTTCGTTCAACTAATGTCTCAGACTCTTCCTTTTCGTTACAATTTAAGTTGTATAAAAGTGAGCAGAGTAGAAGAAACGTAAAGAAGAAAAAGAACTTCACGCAGCTGATTTTCAGCAAGAAGCTCTCTTCTTTGCAAGTTGTTACATAGGCGTAAGGCATTCTTGTGAAGTAACCCCAAAGCATGCTTGTGCAATATTTTTGTAATTGTGTGATTTAATGACGTTGCTTTATCATTTTTATTTTACGAGTGAATGTGTTAAATTTCATCGTAAACTCTGATCCTGGGTTCTGTAACAAAAAAAACTGTTACGTCTTTTTTTTCCTCCACTCGTTTCTTTTAGAGATTTATTTTTATTGCTAGCATCAACCTTGAACTTACTACGGTCAAGGTGAGCTAAGCATTTTTTTTTCTCACTCATTTTCTATTTCTATACAATATGCATTTTGTTTGAAATCTTATGAATATTTGAACTCTGGTTGTTTTTCAATTCAACACTTTCTGAAAAACTTTTCTGCGTTTTTATTTTTTTTCACCATATTTTTTGACACATTTATTTATTTATTCCTTTTTAATTTGATTTACGAAATTTGAATAACGAATGTTTCAAAACCTGCACGGACTGATACCATTTTTAGAGCCTTGGGGAAAAAAACGTTTAACAGTTTTCTGTCGCTTCTTAATTCGCCTTCCAGATAGTGGAATTTTGATGTGGCTGTTTGGGCCAAGAGAGTGCTAGTATATTCGTTAAAAAACAATTAGTAAGTTTAATGAAAAATATATATGCTGATGTAAGTTATATTGATCTTCTGAGAAAAAATTATGTATAGCAAGTATAGCATAGAAAGGGAGAATTCGATGGTGTCCAACGTGTGTCGATGATTTTTTCCTAAAGAAATAGTTTTTAGAAATCTGCAAAAGAAAATTTTATGCATTTTTGTTTAGTGATCAGCTCGGAATCTTGTATGATCTAAACATGTTCTTTCATGTTAAATTAAGCTAATGAAAAAGATAACATGCACGGTTTCGTAATATTTGCGTACTATATTTTAATTATGGCATTAAAATAATGAAGTAATGAACTTGTAAAGGTGTGCAATAAATTCTACTAATAACCAGACTTTATGTACATAATGGAATAACTGTGGTCTCAGATTTATTTTCTTTCATAAACTTAAACACCTTCAAGGACTAATTTAGGTAAGTGGGGATCCGAGCACCCTACGGAAAAAGTATCAACAATTCTAAACAAAAGGAAAGGTTTTCTTATTTTCGTTTTAGTTGCTAAAAGTTCTGGCGTCCTCCAGATTATCATTTGGTGGTTAACAACAAAATGCATCATGTAAAAGCTCACTATAACGACACATTTCAGTTGAAATTCTTTCATCGACATGAGCAAACAAAAGAATCATTTGCGATAATTACTTGCACATGGCAAAAACTATTGCACACTGGCATATTTAATATGAAATCAAAATGTTTAGAAGTTAATTTGTCTTTTTTTTTGTAGTTTATAACGACGGACTTTAAAATGCTGATCCCCCCCCCCTTCATTCTAATTAAAGAAATTAATTAAGTTTACTTTATTTTATTATATAACAAATTAAATGCGTAATCTCAGAATTGATGAGAAAGTATTGAAAGTAATTTCGAAAATTTTAAATGATTGGACAACTTGATTACAAATTGTCCAATTTGGGGATACATTTCAAAGAGGGGCCCGGGTAAGTCACTGTATTCACCTCTGTAACTCAGTCCCTGAATACCTTTACAGTATTACAGTTCTTCATCTTCTATTGAAAAAATATACAATCTTTCAAAAGTGTTTTCATTAAGTATCGTTTGGATTTGGGAGTCCACTTAAAGTTATATTTGGAACTTCTTAACAAGGACGGATCAAAAAATTGTCAAGGAAAGGGTGATTTTTTACTCTTTACTCTTTGAAACTTCAATTGCTAAAAATTTTCGAAGTAGTGTACTGAACCCCAACGCTTGTGTCCTACAGTTGTATTTGTTTCGAAAAATATCCAGGGGGAGCCCCTTGAATCTATCTCTAATATCATCTCAGATCATCAAAAATTGAGGTTTTGGAACTTCAATTTCGAAAACAATCCTGTAGAAAGTTCCGGTCCCTATCCCGAGAGTAATAAGAGATGGGCTACGATTGCGTTTTCAAGACTTCAATTCCGGAAGAATTCAGAAGATAATGTAAAATTGTCGTTTTTAGAACTTTAATATCTAAAATATACTTGAAGAAAGTTCCTGTATCTCGCTCAAGGAGGGGGCGACCGTGCTCATCGCCTCTCCTTTGTATCCGTCCTTGCTTCTGAACTAAATATTCGTGCAATTTCACCTTTTGCGGAGTTCGTCATTCAAGAATGACACATATACGGACGAAATGAGCAAAAATATGACTTTGAAACTCATGTTGCCATCCATCAATCAAGGTAACAACCAACATTAATCATAATGACAACTTCTTTATCGACACTTGGACCGCAGCCTTCTTTTCTTCCAAACGTTCTTCGTCATTGCAAATTGCCATTTTGTGGCAAAAGACAAACAAAACGGATGCAAAACAGGGAGATGGAAGGAGTTGAAATGACATGAAACAGAAGCTCCTGCAAGGTCGGGTGTGTTCCCCAGCTCATTTGTTGAGCTATCTGCACGCAAAAGTGTTCAAACTTGAGTGGGCCCGTTCGGCAATCCTTTTCAAAGAACATCATTCTTCGTTCAGCGACACCAAGACATTGACACATAAAACCGTTGACTTTGACTTTGGGAGGAGCGATGGGAAATTTCAGGATTTTGTTATTTTATCCCACTAGGCAATGATAGAAATCTGAAAAAAAAAAAAAAAAAAAAAATTCTGGCAGTTTTAGATAATTTTGTCAATTTTTTAATGGCACCTCAATCAATCCTTATGCACGGGTGTGACATTCAAAAGTATATATTTGCACTTTGTTCACGGAATTTCAAACTTTAAGTATAAATTGTTATAATATTTGAATTGGAGGAGTCAGTATGTATCATAATATGAACTACTGTAAACATCCCAAAGCTTTCTTTTTTGTATTTAAAAAGTAATGATTTACACACGTGTTGCGGGGGGTGACTTTTCAGTCACACCCGCAACGCGCACAAAACATTATTTTTTAAGTACAAAAAAAATTTTTTTTAGAAAGTTGATATTCTATGATCCATAAGGGCTCCTGAATTTCAAATACAGGGTGTCCTGAAAAAGACTGACTGTTTTCAAAAATGTATAACAAGAAAACGGTAAATGTTAAAAAATAATTCTTGCAGAAAATTCATGTGGTGGGTCGCAAATCCCCCCCCCCCCCGAGTTCCAAATTTTAGTTGAAAATTTTTACAATAGATGGAGCTGCAGATAGTAATCCTGTAAATAAAAAAAATTTAGAAAATTGCATCATGATTTTTCGAAAATAATGAACAAAAAAACAAAACAATATTTTCAAACGATCGTTGGAGCAACCTTATGTCACAATCAGAGGAAAAATCGGTGAATTTGAATTATTTTTTTGATTTACAGGCTTACTATGTGCAGCGCCATCTATTGAAAAATTTTTGAACTAAAATTTGGAACTCTGAGGGGGAAAAAATTAGTGCCCACTACATGCATTTTCTACAAGAATTTGTTTTTTTATTATTAACCGTACTCCAGTCATAAATTTTTGAAAACAGTCAGTCTTTTTCAGGACACTCTGTTTGTAGAGATTAAAGACCGAAGTTTAAAACTCCGGGAATTAAATGCAAATATATGCGTAAAAATGTCACACCCGTTCACATGAATTCGACAACCTTTTTCTTACTTGAGTGCTCTTACGCAGGATGTAGAAGTTTACTTGTACGTGTCAAAAGATTCACGACACTTTCCAGTCTAAATACACTTCTCATGTACAGCAGAACTTTACGCTTATTATGTATAAGAAATAGATGTCTTCAGTTTCGCTATGTATTTCACTGATACATCACTATCGTAATTGCCAGGGGGAGTTTACCACCCTAAAGTCAAAGACTTTCTGAATAGCCGAGCATAACTTTTTCCTATTCGTAAGAGAGCCCTTTTCCAGCTATTACTCCAGTTCTCTCGGTCTGGAAGTTGAAACTCTTATCATTTTGGTTGCCATGAAAACATAAATGTTTGTCAACCGTTGCCAGAAATAGAATGTCTGAGATCCGGACATAAGGATTGAGTCCACGAAGATTATATACGAATAAAAATGTTTTGAAAAAATAACTAAGAAGGATTATTTGGAATAATTACTTTCTATTTCTTCACTGCACTGTATGAAAAATGAAAACGCATGTCTCGGCGCCAGCCGTTTATGATAGAAATGAAATAAGTCTGCACCAGTTGAGAGAGTGTTTTCTTTTACGAACAACGCATTGTCTGAAGATAGGGGTTTCATGAAGGAATGTACGGTTAAAGACATAATGACATGTAAATGTACTATCGGATTGGATTGTGTCGATTTTTACAATAAGATTAAATCTAAAAAACAATTTCTGAAAAAAGTCATAGCCAATGAAAAAATACTTGTAAATATTGATTTTTTCCCCCTCATTTAATTGCTTCTTCTTGTTTAAGTAATTTGTAAATATTGTCTTGCAAAAAAGTTAATGTTTAAATTTATATGCCTGTGTGTCATTTATGATTCCCTAATTCAAGTTTATAATTAGGACCATTTTTTTTATAGCATTGAGAAAAAACTACATTCTAAAAACCAGGCAACAATGAATACTCTCGACACTGTGGCGGAGGGGGAGGGAGGAATTCCGGTGTCCTGGTTTAGAATTTCAGAAATCTGGCAAGCCTACATATAGTGTATATCCACTTACGTTAGCGCATGGTAACATGATTCTGTAAATGTGGTATTTCTTCATTTACTACATGTATTTTTAACAGGACGATAAGCGTCAATTGATAGATATTTTGTTGCATCAATGCAAATTGCAAAAGAGCACCTTTCGTCTGTGATTCAGACTGATTCTCACTCAGCTGTTCTTCTCGTTACCTCGAAACTTCCGATAATGCAATGATTATCAGAAGTCAACTTATCGTATTCAGATAGACAAAAGTTTAATAAACCCGCGCTCAGATAAAAGTCTTAAAAAACTAGTTTTAAACTACGGATTGTATAATATTATCGATGTAGTTATGCTGGAGGTAGGAATTTTATCACTTTGTTACGAGAGAGACTGATACGACGGCTTCTCGTGAATGATACAGAGTGCTTCTAAGGCTCAAGGTATACGGCGAAAACAGTAGTTCTCTACCTACGGGTGATTTGGCCCCACAGAGGGCGTTAAATTTGTCGTGGGCGAGAGGGGGGGGGGGGGGGCGATGGATGCTCGAAAGAAGAAAAAATGAAAATGATAACGATACAAATGGTGATGATGTTAAAGTTTTCAGAAAATATGTTAGCAATAAGTATACTATAGTTAGGGTAATAATAACCTGGAAACGACGTGACATTGTAATTATGATATGCGTAGCCTTCACATTGCTGCTGGGTTAGGTTTGCCTCAATTATAGTCAAAATTTAGAACTAATACATAACTTAACGTTCAGAGTTTAGATAAATCATCACAAATTAAAGGGAAAAAAATAAATAAAAGTTTGGAAGTGGCGTTAGGGACAACAGTAAGTTAATAGTTAAATCTCTCACGTAATATTTAATACTTTACCTAAATTTGGTACCATTACGTGTGTGTGTGAGAGAGAGAGTTTTTTTTTTTTTTTTTTTTTTCAAATATTAGTTCTGATAGGCTATAGACAACCTTTAAGAGGGGTGATGGCAAAAAAGAAAAAAAAAGTTGGGAATCATTGAGATAAAAGTAAATATGCACAGAGTACTATATTTTTCCGAATATCGAATACCGAATATTCAGCCACATAGCGAACATTTGTCTACAAACTTTATGCCAGTTTAAAATAGAAAATATTAATCTATTTTCGGAAATGTAAGTGACTTTCTGTTTAACATAGTAAATTTACCTACATTAAGAAGTATTATTATTAATTTAAAATAAATCCTCTCCAAAAGCAAAAACAAATTGTTATTGTAAATGGCTAGAATTTGATTTATGTTGATATGCAATTCTGCATAAATGAATAACTCCTTCTTTCCTAATATATGGTTTAATAACTGATGACAATGACAACATGTTATGTCATAAGTAGAGAATCTTGCGTATACCTTACATACAAATACAAACTTAAGTTGCTGTAAACATCATTACAAATTACAATTCTTTCAAGTGATTTTCTGTTCTGTTAATTTCTTTGACAACTGATATCATCATCGAAATTGAGGAATGAAATTCAACCATTGAAAGACATCTCTTTTTCTTCTTTCAGTGCAAAGGATTATTAAACTTCGTTTACAGCGATTTGTTTTCATTAAGCTGTTTTTAAACAATATTTAATATTTCATATGGTGTAACATTTTAGAAGTTAAAGTACAGCAAAATTAAATATCCAAGTGTTTTCTTTCTTTTTTTTTTTGTAATGCATAATTACGTAAAACATTAGCAGTTAAAGTTAAGCAGTAATAAATTGCCTATATATATTTATTGTATGAGCGGTCGCTCATCTGTTTTGCTAATTCTGCACTAGCTACCAGTTTGTTTGGCTCTCTAGGCTCCCTTAAGAGGTTTTTCGCCTCCAGCTCGTGTGATTCCTATTCCGGGCTGATGAGTGCTTAAAAGCACGAAACTGCAGTCCTCGGATGGAATAATTGAGCTGGTGGTGTATTTTAAGTATTTCTGCCTTAGCCCTGGCTTTAGGGCGGTAACTTACTACAAAATATATTTATTGCTACTTAAAATTATATATTTTTTTCCTGGTTGCTGTGTCATATTCAAACGAGTTTGTTATAGTATGGCTAATGTAATGTGTTATAAGATTAAAGAAAATTTAAAAAGCAACGAAATTCGAATTGAGTGTTTACACTCACATTAAAATTACTCGGAATGCAATAAAATTAATAAAAAAACAGTTTGAATTCATTTTATACTGACTATATTGTAACTTTCATTCAATGTATTAAAAAAATGGTTATTTACTCATTAACATTTAAATTTGTTTACTATTCGGTTGCCGAATATTGAAGTATGACTTTTTCCTCCTTATATATATATATATATATATATATATATATATATATACAGGGTTTGTCCGGAAAGTAATGAGCCTTATTTTATTGTGACGAGACCGTACACCGCCCAGCGGCGCGACCGCTTGGAAGTGGTGGGGAGAACCCTAAGCTTTTCAGCGAGCCATGCCTCAGTCGCCTCCGAGCTCTGAAACGGTGAGGACGTCATTTTAAGGAGACCCCTGTTTCGCGCCCTTGTCATACTAAAAATGGAAAGAACGATTGAACAACGCTACGCGATAAAATTTTGTGTCAAAGTGAACAAAACTGCCAAGGAAACCTTCGATATGCTTCAGGAGGGTTACGGGGAGGCTTGCATGTCCTATTCGCAGGCAAAAAAGTGGCACAAAGCTTTCAAAGAGGGTCGTGAGGATGTCACCGACGAGGCCCGGTCTGGACGCCCTTCAACCTCGAAAACGGACAACAATGTGAGTTGTGTGCGCGAATTGTTGAACTCAGACCGCCGAATGAGTGTTCGTTTGTTGTCAGACTCGTTGAACTTGCCGAAAAAAATTGTCCATGAGATTGTGTCGGAAGAATTGGGCATGCGAAAGATTTGCGCAAAACTTGTGCCCAAAGTTTTGACCGATGCTCAAAAAACGCATCGCTTGGAAGTCTCCAAGGAGATGAAAAAAATGTGTAGGGACAACCCTAATTTTTTGGACAACGTCATCACTGGAGATGAGTAATGGATATTCGAGTACGACCCAGAAACGAAAAGACAGAGTGCGGAATGGCACACCACGGCGTCGCCTCGCCAGAAAAAAGCTCGAATGAGCAAGTCACGCGTGAAATCAATGCTCATTGTCTTCTTCGATGTTAAATGAGTAGTGCATCACGAGTTCGTCCCACCTGGCAAGATTGTTACGGGTCAGTTCTACAAAGAAGTGCTTCAACGGCTGAATAACCGCGTCACCCACGCCCGAAAGGAGATCAAAAATTGTTGGAAACTCCATCATGACAATGCACCGTCTCACACCAGCTTTGTTGTGACCTCCTACTTGACCAAAATTCGCGTCGACGCGCTTCCCCAGCCACCCTACAGTCCCGACTTGGCCCCGCCCGACTTTTTTTTGTTTCCCAAACTGAAACGAGAGCTGAAGGGGAAACATTGGGACACCGTGGAAACCATCCAGTCTACTACGACGTCACTTCTAAAGAGCTTATCGGTCGAGGACTTCCAGGGAGCCTTCAATTTATGGAAATCGCGCTGGCAAAAGTGTATCGACGCAGAAGGGTCGTACTTTGAAGATTTTTAAGTATTTGTAAGAATCTGATCATTAAAAGTATTTTTTAAAAAATGAGGCTCATTACTTTCCGGACAAACCCTGTATATATATATATATATATATATATATATATATATATATATATATATATATATATATATATATATATATATATATATATATACTTCGTTTTAGTTCTGTTTTTATTTTGCCAATTTGTCAAGTTCTCTGCTACTTGATATAAATATTGAAGTATTCGGCCGAACCAGAATGTGCAGTATACCGAGTACCAACCGAATTTTCGGTGCATCTCTAGCTAAAAGCTTCGAGTTGTAGGTAGTTCGGGTCAAGACGTCCCCAGAACCTTCTCAAGAATTTGAGACCCAATGGAAACTTCGAGATAAAGGAATTCTTCGAGTCATAACTTTTCGGGTTCGTGCGAGTTGACTTCATTTTGGCACCATAAATTTTGAACTATAGTTACAATTGTTCGATATAACTGAATGGGGAGACATTAAATTGAAAGCAATAAGTATAAATATTAATCGAAATACCGAATTACATCAATTGAAAGTACCGAAAAAGCAAATGAATTTCTATAGATGAGCAACTGAAAGAAAAAGAGCACTTGACACACAATCACAGATACGTAATTAAAGTAGGGTAATTACTATTAAAGATTTAAATTATGCAAATAAGAAGAAAATTAGAAGTAATCCTACTTGACACTTTTTCAAAAATCTCGTCCAAGTAGGAATTCAGAAAAATTGAGATTTTTTCCCCCTGAGCGACAAGAACACAAAATAGCTAAGTGAACAAAAAATTAATAAATAAAAAACCTCTCGAGACCGAAAAATCACAACATGACCGAAGAGCTGCACTTAGTAATAAATACACAAGTAAAAATATTTGGAAAAATCATTAAAGGATTGTAATCGATATCTAGTACGACATGACAAAAATGCAAGCATGGTATACTGAACGGCTTGTTGCAGTAGAGATTATAGGTTCGCCCTTACTTTGGGTTCATCGGCCTAGAACACTGTTAAAACCAGGGGTTCCAGACGAGTGAAAATATTCCCTCTAAGGTGAAAGCATAGTGCCTGAAGGTGCAATGCAGGCTAAAAAATAGAGCAGAGGAGCCGAACGAGCCGAAACAGCATGAAATCGCAAAAAGACTCATTTCGCATGCGCTTTTGCCTAAGACATACATTCAACCACCTCAATATGGCGGACAAATGATGATTGCGTTTGTGTGTCTTTCACATTGAATGAAGTACACTATTGGATTAAAACACAACTTTTCTAAGATTAATTATCCGAAATTACAAGTAAGTACAGCTTTTGATCACTTTATAGCTTTTAGAGCTTTCAAACATAGTTAAGTGTTTAAAAGTGCATTTATTGCTTTTCAGTTACCGTTACTGTCTTTTAGTTAGTTAACCGTTACTATCGTGAAATTTCCATCATTCAAAACGCTACTAAAAATATGTCATTATTTTCTTGAGTACTCGATAAGCAACTTTTATTAATCACAAAAAAAAAAAAAAAAAAAACACCTGCTCTAAGATTATCAATAATCAACAAGTGAGAATCTTAATAAGATGATTCTTGTGCGAAAAAAAAAACTCTCTCAGTCTAGCTCTTTTTTTTTTTTTTTTTGCTTTTTCATTCAAGTGTTAAAATCATTTCCTGTTGGGGGTTAATATCTCGATAGCGTTAGAAATTTCTTTTGGTTTTTTAACTGTCGAAAAACTTCATGTGCATTTTATTTTGTTACTCTTGATTAACGTTTATGAAACGATTTTGTGTCTTTTTCCGTAACTGTAATATCCCTGAATATTTTTGGCTCTTCATGTAAATAATCCATAAGTACAGCTATGCTTCATTTTCGGAATGCGTCATGTTTTAGTAAATATATAATTTCTCACATTATTTAAATAATTACTCGTCTTTAAATTATAACGATTTGTGACAGATCTTTGATACCAAGTAAAGGGGTAGATATTTATTGTTTTATTAATTCTTAACATTACTTTTTGTAAAAAAAAAACTCATCAGAACTCTGAATTTTTCACATGTTTTTAACGGCCCCAGAGTTATTAATATTATTTATTTTATGAATTTTTGAGAAAATGATAAAGATTTCACTGGTCCGCAAAGTTTTTCATTTGCTTTTACCGCGCCCGTGGGTCAAAAGAGGTTGAGAGACACTGAGTTAGAGCAATGAGCACTTATTAACTATGTTGAAAACTCTTA
Source organism: Uloborus diversus (assembly GCF_026930045.1). Taxonomy (NCBI): domain Eukaryota; kingdom Metazoa; phylum Arthropoda; class Arachnida; order Araneae; family Uloboridae; genus Uloborus; species Uloborus diversus. The sequence goes on along the minus strand of NC_072739.1, from coordinate 93,534,002 downwards.
AATATGATCAAATGCTGTAATTACATGTTTTCATCATTTCCAGTATCGAGTTCAATGTGAAAAATGTCCAAAACGTAGAATATCATAAATCAAAACAAAACACACAACTGTATTTAATAACGCACACAATACGGGGAGGGGGGAGGAGGATCTATAGTAAGGGTGCCATTTCTCTCTCCAAAGGTTCCTTTTTTTCACTCCGGCTGTCTATTTTTTAAAAGGTGCCTGTTTTTCACCCTATTTAGAGGTGCGATTTCGGCTCCGTATTGGGTGCTGCTGGTGAACAAGCGTTTCTCCCTTGAAAGGTACCGAATGCATCCTGTAGTTTTAACAGTGAACAGACATATAAAGCTCAGCTCAAAGTAACCGCCCCAGAGCCGGAGCAAATGCAAAATGCTTTTTTTATTTCCTTTTACAAACGAGCTGATGTGTGCAGCACATGACTTCCTTTTACTCCAACTTAATGTCATTTCCCCATTATTGGCAATTTTAATGTGATTCAATTGTTTACTCTCTAATTATTTGAGTTAATTATTTATCTTCAAATTTGTCGCCAAGTTGGCGACAAAACTTGGTGACCAAAAGACTGACGATATATCGCCAAATGTCGGATAAATTATAACACCACTTGAGTTTACATCGAAACTAACAATGGTTCCCCCCCCCCCAAAGTGGCAAAAGACCCCCTTAGGAACATCCGAATGCAACCAAAAAGGAAGGTGCACAACTAGGCCCCACAAGGAGTCTACGTACCAATTTTCAACTTTCTAGGACATACCGTTTTTGAGTTATGCGAGAAACATACACACATACGCACATACGGATGTCACGAGAAAACTCGATGTAATTAACTCGGGGGTCGTCAGAATGGATATTTCGGGTGTCTGTAGGTTCCTAGGCACATATCCACGTGTGGTCGGGTCGAAAAAAAAACTCAACATTCATTCGGAGGTGAGAAAAATGGAAATTATGGCCGATTTTTGACTGAAAATTTTTTTGCGAATACAATACTTCCTTTTTTGTAAAAGGAAGTATTGTATTCGCGAAAAAAATTTCACTCAAAAATCGACCTTAGTTTCCATTTTACTCACCCGCGAATGAATGTTGAGTTTTTATTTCGACTTGACCACGCGTGGCTCTAAGTGCTCAAGAATGTAAAGACACGCGAAATATCCATTTTAACGATTCCCGAAATAATTACAACGAGGTTTCTCGTGACGTCTGTATGTACGTATGTGCGCATTTGCGTATGTATGTCGCATAACTCAAGAACGGTTTGTCCTACAAAGTTGAAATTTGGTACGTAGACTCCTAGTAGGGTCTAGTTTGGCACCTCCCCTTTTGGTTGCATTCGGGTGTTTCTAAAGGTTTTTTTTTCTCCTTTTGGGGGGAAATCATTGTTAATTTCGATGTAAACTCAAGTGGTGTTATAATTTGGCGGACACTTGGCAATATATCGCCAGTATTTTGGTCGCCAAGTTTTTTCGCTAACTTGGCGACAAATTTGGCTATTTAATTTTTTAAAATCTGGTTTCAATTTGGCCACTGTTGGTGATATTTAGAGAGTAAACTATTGAATCACATTAAAAATGGCAATAATAGGGAAAAGACATTAAATTGGAGTAAAAGGAAGTCATGTGATGCACACATTAACTCGTTTTTTTTTTTTTTTTTTTTTTTGCCTTCAGCTTTGCTGTGGCTATTCCAGAACGATGTGACCAAAATAAGGACGAAGCTGCAGTCTCTGGACGATGTAGCAAGCTATTCGCTATATATTTGCTATTCTGCCTTTTGGCTAGTTTTGGGATGATGTAGTTTTGTGACAAAAATGTTTAAAAAGCAAAGGGGAAGTAGGGGAATGTGGGGCAAAGTGAAATTACGGGGAAAAGTGAAATGGTGAAATATTTACTCCGCTTTTAGTGCCACTTACCTAGTAATATTTTAACTATGTAGTAACATATGTAGTCTATTTCAGACAAGAAAAAATTACCTTGGAAAATCAAAGCATATCGTACAAGCAATTTTCAAAAATTGATACTCAAACTGTAATATTTTGCTGTAAAGCAAAAATTATTTTGATATTATCAAACGATGAAGTTCTTGTCATTAAATTTTAAATATTAATTGGAACCTTCCAATATTCGGTGCAGTATTTATTTAGTTAATATTCAGCTCATTTGTATTTTAAACGTTTTTCAATTTTTCAAGTGCATGCGAGGTCAAGTGAATGGGGCAAAGTGAAAGAGTTCATTTTGTTTACTCATTCAATCATTTACTTAATCACTTACGTATTCATTTATTAACTAATTTATTTACATGCCTTCATTTAATAATTCACTTATTAATTCATTCTTTCATTTATTGTCTTATTCATTCACTATTTTATTCATTCATTTATTTTTCCTCATGCATTAATAAATAAATAAATTTATTTTTTAGTTTATTTTTTCATTATCTTTTTATTTATTTAATCATCATTATATTTGCCCATTATTTTGTTCGAAACTATTTTTCCCAACCGAATAAAAAATATTTAACGCGAAAAAATTTTATTTTTCACTTTGCCCCAGAAAGAAAAAAATGAAAATTTTCCACTTTTTTTGAAGTTTTTTTTTTTTTTTTTCAATTTTACAGTCAAAAATAAAAAACAATGTTTCAATGAAAGTTTTATTATAAAATGCAATGTTCTTTCTTTATATGCTGTAATTTTCATAACTAATTTCCAATTTGTTCATTTTGAAAAAGCTCAGTCAACTTAACTATTTCACTTTGCCCCACATTCCCCTACCTTCTCATTGATGTGGCTTTACTTATTTATTGAAATGAATTTTTTTCTGCGAGGGCTTTTAATTCTGATCGCCAAGCTATTTGTGTGACGGAAGTGACATGTTGCGTTTTGCGAGACGAGAAGTCGCACACGCGCTCTTCGAAATTTCTTTCTCGTTGTCCGTGGTTGCGTGTATTGCATTGAGTACTGCTGCCGTGGTTGCGTGTACTGCTGTTGTGTTGTTGTACCTCGTACAGCTGTTGGTGATCAACAGAGCATCCGTTGAAACACGTGTGTATAACCAACGCATTTCGAGTATTGTTAAATGTTCTCGTTGTTTATAATCTATTTTATTCATTACTAGTGTTGCCCGCACGGCTTTGCCCGTAGTAGAAAATTAAAAGGTCATTTCGTTCGCCGGTATATTTACAAATAATGTATGGTGAATTTTCTCACCAGTTGGCTTGTACCCATGTTACGGTTCCACGTTATGATAATTTCGTACCTCGCCAATTGGCTTGTGCCCATGTTGCAGTTCCACGTTATGATAATTTTGTAATTTACTCGTTCATCTTATGATAATTTTGTTCTTAAAATTAGAATAGAAAAAGAACCACATCATTTTTTCGAAAAATCACTTCGAGGTGCACACCCCCATGCTACAAACAAACTTTGTACCAAATTTCATAAAAATCGGCCGAACGGTCTAGGCGCTATGCGCGTCACAGAGATCCTGACAGACAGAGATCCGGACAGAGAGAGATCCTCATAGACAGAGAGAGATCCGGACAGAGAGACTTTCAGCTTTATTATTAGTAAAGTGTATTTAGAAGATTTTTGTAAGCATACCCAATTATTTCAGACACGTATTAACACCCCTTAAATTGTTTAAAACCATTTCTTAACTATATACATATATTACCGTATCTTTTATAAAGAAATCATTTTTTACTGCATTTCGGAAAAAGCATAACAATTTAACATAAATTACTGCTATGAAGCACAAAAATCAATGATCAATGTGAGACATTTATTAAAACAGTACGGTACTTACATTAAATACATTACTGCATTATAATAGCACTGAACAGTAGATATCGTAAACTTAATTATAATTTTTAAAGTGATGAAGATGATGGCTTATGCAGAGTGGGGACCACCCCTCTTTCTGGTCCCTTTAAGCCACAATGAAAGAGCAGCTTCTATCATGATGTTTGTATTTTGCTCAGACACTACTCTGCTAGCTTCAGCATAAAAGCTAAGTTCTGAACTTTTACAGATCTCCTTTTCTTGAATTTTAATTGCACGTAACGAAGATTCACTTATACCTAATTGCCGTGCTACCTTCAATCCACTTTTTAATCGTTCAAGTATATCGAGAATCGTGACCTTTTCTTTAATGGTGAGAAACTTTCTCATTTTCTTTCCAATTTCGTCAATTTTAGATGAAAAAGCGCGTTTGGGAGCAGGGTCTCCCAAGAGAGGACGGCGCCCGGGGCGAATATTTTCTTACGCCCCCTTCCCACACACAGAATGGGGTGCGTTTTTTGGAAAAGTGCCAAACATTTTTATATAAATTATTACAGTTAAGTTCCCATACTTGGGACAGGTTTGAATTTTAATCTTTAGTAGCATATGTTTTCCATTCGAACGAAGTATTCTATTCTTAGGATGTGCTTTAGTACTTCACCTCAGGACAAGGTATAGATGTGTAGATAAGTGTCTTTAAAAATAAAACAAAAAAAAAAAAAAAAAATATTCTCTGTCCCAAGTTACGGATCTCCCTCCCTAACTTGGGACACTTAACATTTTGATCTTTCTTTCATGCATGCGTCAATAGATAATAGTTTGCGACACCAAATATCATTTTAACGAAGTTTATTCTAAAAATCAATAAAGAAAAAATATCATGACATAGAAATAATATAATCTTGTAAACGTTCAAAGATTTTAGAATGTATACTTGCACCTTAAAATATTGAATGTCTCCCCAGTCTTCTTAATTCTTTTAAATGTAATATTTCCGCGTTAATTTGTCTTCTATATTTGGAAGCAAAAAACAACTGGTGAAATTAAATAATTCTTAATGCAGCTGATTTTTAGCTCTCACAATATTCCTCGTTTCACATATTTTCATTCTTTTTCATTCCTTCATAATATGCGAAATTCACAACAAATAAATTTTATCTCGTCTATACTATGAGACTCAATTTCATTAGTAAGAACCAACATAAGTAATGTCTTGACGAATTCATTCAACTAATCCATAAAGCTGATACTTGAACTCAGATAGCCTCAAAAGATAACGATTCCTATATTCTGTAGAAACACCATTTTATACTGGCGTACCAGCCCTCAAAACTAAATTCGGCATTGTCCCAAGTTAGGGTAGTGTCCCAAGTGTGGGCACTAGGCTGTACATAATTAAACATGTAATCTGAAACCTGTGTTAGATTTATATAATTATAGAGATAATATAGAGATAAAAATATTCTTTAAAAAAGAATAAATGTAAAAAGGAATTTGAAGTGCAGTAAAAGCTTAGTTTATGGCGCCCCTTTATATCATGGCGCCCGGGGCGATTGCCCTACTCGCCCGCCTCTTCAGACGGCCCTGTTTGGGAGCCATTCTATTTTATCAACGTTCATATGTAGAATGAGAAAAAAAAGAAAACATTAAGAATCAGGGCGGTTATTTGTATAAACTAGAGCAAAGTGTTGCTTAGGTTTAACTAATAATACAGTGTGTAAACTTCCGCTTTCAGTGATGCTAAAGGGATGAAAGTCCACGCACAAAACCAATATTTAGTGTCAACGAAGCCCATTCTAACGCTCTGCCGCTCCTTTCCAAAAAATTTCATGTTGCAGGCGAGCAATTTGCATCAGCAATAAAAAAATTCATTACTTCGGTAAAACTCGCGTTATAGCCATTTCGCGTAAGTCAGATCGCGTTGTAGCGGGATCCGACAGTAGATAGCGTTCATTGTTGTACTGCTGACCGTTTTTTTCGTTTCTTCACTCTCCTGAAATTACAGGGCTGAACTGGATTCGGTAATTTAATTGTTTTACTGGTAAGACTAATTTTAGGAGTATGAAGAAAGAAAAAAGTGGTCAACAATTAACACTATCTACTGGTTAAAATAAAGCATTTCCCTGCATGTCAAACATTAACAAAAAAATATTATCACATTCTCATGCTATGATGTGAGTCATTGTTGATGACGTCAGAGCGTTACTCGATCAGTGAATTCTCTATTATAAATGATTATTTGATATGAAGATTATTTTTATTATTACTTTTGAAATCCAACGAAGAAGAATCTTGTGAAGAAATGTCCAAAATGGATTCTGTCTTCTTTTGTCCTTTGAAAATTTTTGTTACACACACACACATAATATATATATATATAGGTGTGTTTGTATACATTTGAAAGGTATGTTTTATCAGCTCGTGTCATTGCTACTTGAACTATAAAGCCTTCCTGCTTCCGCAACGTCATGCCTAAGAGACAATCGCTTTCAAAATCACAACAAAGCGCAGAGCACGTTTATAACAGCTGAAGTCACTCACCATGTAATATATGAGCGTATGTCATGTTCCCATGAATCAATCTTCCAGGGAGCAGTAGTGGCTCGGTCATGTGACAGCTAAGTTCTCACCCAATCAGATATTCGAATAAAAAAGCGCGCGCCAAAAAAAAGTATGGGCGTGTTGCGCAGAAGAAATCTTTTGCAAATAATTTTGTGAACATTTTTAGCTGAAACGTTTTTTTTTTTCTTCGTCAAATAAAATAGCAGTTTTTTACTCGTCCCGATAAGGTACTTGCAGACCAAGCTATGGAGATTCTGTACTTTTCTTGGGATAATGTTGCTCATTGGCGTTTCCAGAGGGCGGAAAGGAGGGCAGTTACCCCCTTCCAAAATAGAAAATATTTTTATACACAACCAAGAAATTTCAAGAAATTGATTAATAGACGGTTGCTTTCTAATTTTTAAACTTATTGATGAGTTCGGCTCTTTTAACTTTTGCGCCAGATTTTGAAAGTGTATATTTTTTTCTTTGGAAGCTAATTGAAAATGGAAAGCTATTAGTGTTTAGTTGGGTTGCCGTCGCAATACCGATATGAAGGTAACTCGAGGAAATACAACATCAAATATATTTTCCTTTTCCACAAAATTCCCACCAAAAAAAAAAAAAAAAAAGTTCTTACTTTTTCAAAAGTGTGTTATTACACACTTTTTAAGCGATTATGAAATCGAGACATTTTTATCACCACGTTTTCATTACCTCGCAGGTCTGTTTGGGTGGAATCTTGTGACTGACTTTAAAATAACTTCTCGATGAGCCAGATACTAAACATTTTGAGCATAATTCAGAATATGGTGACAGTGCAAGAAAATGAAGTAAAGATGATCAAAGTTCGGAATTTGATATTGAAACTATAAAACTGCATTAAAACAAGAAGTTCTGTCTAGAACTAGATGAGCCTACTTTCCCGCATACCCATACTACTTTCTAGTACCTGATCAATATTCTCAAAAATAGCTAAAATCGCAAATTTTTTCAAACATATTTTAAAAATACTTTAAGCTTATTTCTAGGAATAAAATAATCCCCACTCATCTAAAAAAAATTTATGCATAAAAAAAAGCAACTTTTAAACAAAGCAGCTAATACACTTTTTTCCATTAAAAAAAAATCTTTTACAGCTTTCAAAACGAGAAAATAATAATTAAAACTAATCAGCTCATTAAAATAAATACATCATATCAAAAAAAAAAAAAAAATCGTTTCTTTTCCCCTGTTGTCAAAAAACATTTTTTTTAAATGAATTGATGCACTTACTAAAAAAAAAACAATAAAATGTCAACTTAAAGAAATAATTTTCTTTGTCAAAAAAAAAATCGTCTGCGCATATCTTTATGTAGAAACATAAATGACTTCGAGTTTATTCGCCAAAAACTGAGTAACTAAATTGAAACTTTAGCATAAAAATAAAAACAAGTCATATCAACAATAATTATTTCACAGTTAAAACCATAGCTGCGGAGTCGGAGTCCATCTCATTTTGGGATAAAGGAGTCGGAGTCGAATATTTAAGAATCGGTGTCAGTCATTTGTCCACCGTGTATAAATTTTTGCCAAAACTACGAAGTCAGAGTCAAAGTCGGGGAGTCGGAGTCCGATTAATTGTAGGGCACAGGAGTCGGAGTCGGAGTCAAGTGCCCCTGAATTCTCGGAGTCGAAGTCTGGAGTTTGACGTCAAGAGTTATTTCCAACAAAATTTGTTTGAAGTAAATCCGCCTTCAAGTACGGAATCTTCATTGACTTTCAGTTTCCCCGTAGGCACTATTGTTAAGGGATTTGAACGGTTCAAAATAAAACGGAAAATTGTTCAAATCAAAAAGATATTTTATATACAATTTTTTCATCAAAAACTTTTTCCTACAAAGCTTGTTTGAAGCAAATTCGCCTCACAGTTCGGAATTGCTTTGAATTTCCCCGTAGGCGCTAATGTTAAGTTTTTTTGAACTGTTCAAAATTGAACAAAAAATAGTTCAAATCAAAAAGTGAAATATGGGAATGAGGTGTCCTTGCCGAGATCTTTCGAACAAAAAAAAGTTTGTTCGAATCGGACTATTCATTCAAAAGTTATTAGGGGGGGACAGACAGACAGACCGACAGACAGACAGACAGACAGACAGACCGACAGACAGACAGACCGACAGACAGACCGACAGACATTTTTCCCCATCTCAATACCCTACTTTCCAATTTTTAATTTTTCAATATTTATTTAATTATTTTATTTATTTTTGACTTTTTTTTTGTTTTTCACGATATTTTTAAGATGCATTAAGCCTTCTTTCATGCTTTTTTCTTCTTTTTCTGACTTTTACTGGGAAAGTAGGCTAAAAAAACGATCTTTTCCGTACAAGATATATACTGCTTCGTTTCGTATTTGGTACCGCTGGAAAGCCCGTATAAAGCTTTACAGACGCTCTTTTTTCGAACTTTAAGTGACAATTAGAACAGTTCGAATAATTGTTACCAGAAGATTCTAAATGAAGTTAGTCAGAAAGAATACCATACCTAAATTCATTTCATTATCTTATTTTATTTGTCTATCTTTAATCGATCATGTTCGTGAAAGTCGTGCTTTTGATGAAAACATTTTTCATTTTATTGCAAAATCAAAAATTATCTCGAAAAGTAATTAATTAAAACGAAAAAATATGCAGACATTTTGCCGTAAGGGGGCGTCGGCGAAAGTCTTTCATTTATCTTTTCAAGGTGGGAGGGAAAAAAACTAAGGATGCCGTTAACTCAGCTGGAGGAATGAAAGCGAATCCTTTTAGTGACGTCATTATTCCTCACGTGACCGAGAGCAGAGGCCTGCACGTAAGCGTGGGTCTCGAATTCTGGAAAAGAGTTAACTTTCTTTTTTTAACTCTTTTCCATCTCTTTTATGTTCCATTTTTATTTGCCTCTGAGAAAACCCACATAGGAAGAAATCTCTCCAAGGAAGGCTGAGGCTGACGAAACTTTTAAAAAGTATTTTTAAAATCACATTTGGTTTGAAGTCAAATGAAGACAGATCTATTTAACAGTTGTAAAAACTTAATTTCTTTTTTTAAGCGGACTTTATTGCTTCTAGTAAGAGTAGGGTGTATATTATTAACCCCGTATTTCTTTAAGGGAATATTGACCTCAACTTGTGTTTACAGTTCGTGAACTCGAGATAGAAGTCTTTAACCTCTTGCATTAAATATTAACAAGTGTTCCCGGATTTAAGTAGGTGTTAGGCAGAAATGTTTATACGGTTAGTATGGTCACACACTAGTAGTTCCTTCTGTTTCATACTTTCAATTTTTAATTTTCTGCAATTTACAAATTCGGCTTGTTATGTATTTTATGTATTTCACTTTCGGCGAAACTCTGAATTTTGTTTATGAAGCAGAAATTATGTTTATATTTAGTTTGTAAAGAAAATAATTAAATTTTGACAAACTGAAATTTTGGAATTACAGTGCCAAAGAAGTATAAAAGCATCCAAGATAAGACTTATCCTTAAGAAATGAAACAAAATAAACAAGAGAAATTGGCAAGATTTTATTTAAAATGGAAACACGAAATTTCCTTTAAGGTTCACCATTGTTGCCGTATACAAGGGGCAGGGGCGTGCACAGGGGGAGGAGGGAGGGAGAGAAGAGACACCTGTTGGCCCAGGACCGCGCCTGAAGAGGGCCCAATATTTTTGAAACTAGGGACGAAATACAGGGGTAAACAATATGGAGGGGAACCTGGAAAAGTCATTTGTGACGGGCCCCAAAATTTCTGTGCACGCCCTTGACAAGATGTATAGGCTTTTAGGGTTTTAAATCCCCTCCGAAATTTTTCAAAACCATTCCAAAAATTCTTTTTGTCATAATTTTTATTCTGAACAAATTATTCAAATTTCTTTCCCTTTTTTTTCTTTTTCAATTTCATTTTGAAAAGGAAATTTTTCGTTGATGAAAAATTGTAAAAACTCAGTGCTCTATCTGCAGTATTTATTTCATTTTTCTGCAGTTATTGCGAACATCATTTGTTACAATACAACACAGCTGTACACCCTTCAGATTTTGAAAATTTGACGCTAAAAAAACATCGAAATTATTTAAATTTGATATAGCCAAACTCTAAATTTAAAATATTTTCATCATTGTCAAAAATGAATTTAAGAAGTATTACATCGACTATACATACGAGGGTAGATACAAAAGTAAGGTTCCCATCAATTTTACAAATATGCAGCACTGTCTATTCTCACTGAAATTTACATCGTTGGAAAGAAAAAACGTTTCTCTACTTTTAAACATAATGGCCATCTTTTTCTGTGCATTATTGTCGACGGTGTCCTAACTTCTGTATCGAGTGTCACAGAAGTCCACCGCCAAGCCATTGAGAAAGCGTTTCACCCCTTTTTATGACTTCGTCGTCGCTCCGGAAACGTTGGCCATCAAAGTGTTCCTTAAACTTAGGAAACAAGTGGTAACCACTAAGCTCGAACTCCGGACTGCAATCAAGAACGGAGTGGTTTGCTGACTGTCATGTCCCACTCTGGCGGTGGAATTCTGTGACACTCGATACAGAAGTTAAGGCACCGTCGACAATAATGCACAGAAAAAGATGGCCATTATGCATAAAAATAGAGAAACGTTTTCTCTTTCCAACGATGTAAATTTTAATGCGAATATACAGTGCTGTATATTTGTAAAATTGATGGAAACCTTACTTTTCGATCGATCCTCGTATGTGAGTACCTGCATCTATTCTTTTGAGCTATCGAAAAGACATCGATTATTTAATAATATAAATTTTTTTCTTCATTAAATAGATATTTCATCTTTTACATTTGCTTTAAACAACCTACTGCAACAAACATCAATAGAATGAAATAAAACTTAACTGATAATTTGGTATTCACGAGAGATGTGTTTGGTAAAACCCTCCCAGAAACAAATGTCTGGTTACGGCCCTGGTATATTTTGCTTTATTCAGACAGATCAAGATTCAAGTCAATTTGTTTTAACAAAGTTATATTGAATACGCAAAACGAAATGTTATCAGTTTGTAATGGTTCATATGCCAAATTACAACACACACGCATCACAGCACGTACAGTTTACAGTTACTGTTATAAATGTGGGGGTTCTATGAATTGGTCATAAAAGTAAAGTTGTATTTGAATGGGCGAAAAATACTTTTTACTGCCTAATACTTGCATATTAAAATTTGCTTCAGATGTTTTCGAATTATAATGAATCCATTTTCCGATCATAAAGATCCTAAGTTCTGCCCGATTTGATTTGTTAGTTTGTACCAATAAATATTATGTTCCTTTTTTTTAAAAAAATTTCCGGTGGCAACTTTAAATTTACAGTTCTTTTTCTCTCATTTAGTTTCCTAATTCGCAACTGCAATAAACTATAGGAGGCGCTGCAGCCACTGTCTAATGGCGAATGAAAAAGGTAAAACAAACAAATGCCATAACTTGCTTTGAAGCTTAATGAATGTCAGTAATTTTTCATCTTGTTTGTGAGAAGCTTTCTTTCCATTCCTCTGAAATTAATTACACCACAAACTGTTTGAAGCCTGCAATTTACCCCAAAGAAAACACGTGGAACGGTATGTTTTACCTTTTTCGGCAGTATTGTTAATCACCGCAAGGTAGCGTATTCGAGCTCTGGAGTTGCGAATTAATTGATAATTTTTTTTTATGCCTTGATATTACTTTCATTTTACACATTCCAAATCAGTTTTTGTTCCATTTTCACATTCAAAGTATTTTATAGAACGGTATCGGTGATTTTTTTTTAATAGATTAATTTTGCAAAGTTTTTGACATCACAACTTTATATATACTAGTGTTCGCCCAGTGGTAGAAATTCGACCATATTCATAAATGAATATTTGAGAAAACTTGTATGAATTTAACTGTTTCTAACATTTTTATTTCTTCTCTTACTCATGTTTACTGCATATCTGGAAGCATACAATTTTTACATGTACACAAAATAACAAACAGTAAAAATTTATTTCAATTTTGCTTTTTTCTGTTAATCTCAAAATAAATGAATGAAAATGGATATTTCGGTAATGGGTCGTTTCAGAAATTTTAAAAGTATTTTTTTTTCTGAAAGAACATGCTTAAAAACAAAAGTTTTAACCACTTTTTAAATAATTTGAAAAAAATTATTATTTTTTTAAACTATTATTTTAATCGATGCGCAGATTGAAATTCATTTTTGACGCTTCTGCACATGACATCAAAAGCGATGAAATGCCATTCACTGATGTTATTAGAGCACAGCGCAAATTATCATAACCTGGAAACATGGTTGACAGCGAAGCGTAAAAATTTTGCTCGGCTTTGGAGTGGCGCGCCAAAGTACATCACTTGTAACGTCATAAAGACCACGCTTTATTTCCAAAATCAAACATTTAAAAAAATAATAAAAACTAACTGTCGGGAAAATAAAAAAAATTTCTGGCTCCACGTTATTTCTTTTGCTTATTCTATCAATTTCATTGACTGAAAGTAGTACTTTGAACTGAAGAAAACAACCCCATCAAGAAATTGGTGTGGTCATCAAATTCCTGGCTTGAATAATTTTATTTTGGATACCATGTTGTTTTGTGCTTACCCTACGCCAATCATCCAATTTTAGAATGGAATGAAGCAGCAAAACTCAGTTTATACGTAAAACTTCTGCGTGAACAATATTACTTTTATAACTTCTACTATTATTGAAAAATTTGCTTTAACATCGTCATTAGAAATATAAATTTCCAAGTATGAAATGAACGAACTCTACTCGTGGCAACATATAACTGTTCTTTCGAAAACACTGGACGTCGCAAAAAAAGTACAATTTAAAAAAAAGGTCGTCTTTGAGATTTGCTTATGGTTAAGGGCGGTGCATGTCGCACCTTTCAACACTTTCGACCCTCTCCCCCTTTTGTCACAAATTTTGCACTTCACCATACTCCCTCTTCCCTTAGTCACATGTCACGCTGTTTTGCATAAACGTTCCTATTAAAAAAAAAAAAAGCTCGTTGTCACATTCTCCCCATTGTATGCCCCTCTTGTCATGTCTTTCCTTCCTCTCCCTTGTCACAAACTGTTACTATTTCGTGAACCGCACCTTAAAGCGGGACTTCATTCGTGGACAGTCCCTGTTTTGTGGCAACCGTATGCAAATATACTGTTACAAATCCTGTAAATAGTAATTATTGTAGTAACGTAACCTGTAAATAGTTTCCCGTAATGAATATACAACCCCTTAACATATGGATAAAGTATACAACCCCTATTCTTTTTTTTCTTATTTCATTCACTGATTTTATCAATGGAAGTGTAGTTGTTGAACGTTGTAGCATTTTCTGGAATATTTGAGAGATTTCTTTTCGGTGTATTTAAGCCGTTAGCGATGGATAAACAGTTTAGTTTCGATTGAGGATTTCGAACTGAGAGTGTGTATTTGCTCTGTTTATAGCGAGGCATTTCGCTGTGTTGTTTTTCGTATTTGGAAGTAAATACGTGTGTAAACGTTGAGTTTACGGTGTTGTGTGATAATTGCTTAATTGCTGATGAATAATTTAGCAGTTGTTGAAGATCTTTCCTGTACAAAGTGTAAATAAATTTCCTGTGCTTTTATCAAGAACTGTGTCTTCATTTCAAGAAAGTGGAAGTCGCACCGAATCCGTTGCAATTTGGCGCCCAACGTGGGGCTTCTTCTGGACTTTCTTGGAGTAAGTGTGACTTTGGACATTTTTTTCATAAAGACTTTTTGAATTTGGACTTTATTTTTATGGTGATTACTCGCGCAATGGATGAGCAATTAAAACAACTTCTTGACGCAATCAACTCTGTAAAAAATGATATGGCGACTAACCAAGAACAATTAAAAAATGAATTGGCGACTAACCAAGAACAGTTAAATAGTGATTTAACTGCTAAAATTACTACAAGTCAAAATGAAATAAAAAGTGACCTAACGTCGATGAAAACCATGATGGAGAATCAACTAACCGCCATGGGAGATAAAGTTGATGCTCTGGAAGAAAAATTTGATACTGTGGAAGAGCGTATCGCCAATGTGGAAAATAAGTTGGAAGAAGAAGACAAGAAATTTACTTCATTTAAGGAAGAAATAATTGAAGACATGGAACGGAGATTGGCGACCACGGAAAGCAGTTCTGTACAGTTTGGCGCTCCCACATCGTTGCTCGACCGTCCATTAAACTGGCCACATTTGATGGGAAAAGTTCGTGGCAGGTATACAAGACCCAATTCATAATAGTGGCGGAAGCGAACGGATGGGACTCTGCTACCAAGGCCTGCCATCTTGCAGCATCCCTGAGAGGTGACGCAGCGGACATTCTTCAGACCCTTCCGGACAGCCAGCGCCAGGATTTCGCCGCCCTCACATCTGCGTTGGAGCTTCGCTTCGGTGAGAAGTGCCAGAAAGATTTCAGCCGACTCCAGTTGAAGTCCCGTTTCCAGAAAACCGGGGAGACCCTGCAGGAGCTAGCGGCGGACATCGAGAGGCTGTCTCATCTTGCTTTTTGCGACTGTCCTGCGGATGTTCGAGACCACCTGGCACTCAACTATTACACCGACGGGGTTCGAGATCCGGAAATCCAGAAAGCTCTACGGATGGCGGATGTCAAAGACCTGAATTCTGCTGTTGTGTATGCGATGAAGTTGGAGGCCGCCCAGCAAGCAACCCGTGTGGATCGCCATCCCATCCGAACTCTGGAAGCTGATGAGTCTGATTCCAGGTCGTCCCACCTCGCTGAACTCGAGAGACAACTCGGTGACTTGGCAAGACATCTGAGCAGCATAACAGCCCAAAAGAAACAAGAGCAGAAGTGCTGGAAATGCGGTAGTGAAGGACACCTGCGAAGGAGTTGTCCGGCTCGCCAAGCTACGCGAGGGAAGGAAATCACCACCACCAGAGCTCTGCAGATTTCCTCTTCTAGTAGTGGCAGTGATGGACTTTGCATTTACGCCGATGTAAATGGGAATCCTTGCAAACTAATTGTCGACACTGGAGCCAATGTGACAATCGTTAGGACAGATGTGGCTCGTGAATTTGGATTGAAACTGCTGTGGACATCGCCACGCGTAAGTCTCCAGACTGTGACAGGTGACAAAATCGAGATTGACGGTAAAGTGGACTTGGAAATAGTGTTTGGGAATGCCACCTACCATCATACGGCATTCGTCGCTGATATCACGGACCCCTTCATTCTCGGATTGGACTTTTTGAAGAAATATGACTTCACTCTCGACTTCAAGACTAATGAGCTGCACTCGATGAGAGAAGACATAGCCGTTTTCCCTGCAGAAAGTGATGTAAAATCCGCTCATCAAATAATAGCCCAAACAGATTTATCGATTCCCTCAAGGTCAGAATCATTAATACCTGGCTCCATTGAAGAAACCAATAGTTTTCGATTTGGACTCATTGAATACCCTAACCTAAGCAATAGCCTAAAAGGAGTGCTGGTAGCATCTACGCTTGTGGACCTTTCTAAGGATGTAATTCCCGTGAGAGTCGCCAACGTGAGTGAAAGGCCAAGGAATATCCGGAAAGGTGAAGTGTTAGCAACTTGTACTCCAGTAAACTGCATCATTAGAAGAATCAATTCCCCCGAGACTGTGTCTTCTGAGTCCTTGACATCGAAGTTAATTGGGAGTGCACCATTAACGAAAGATCAAAGAACTGCTGCGGAACAATTGGTGGACGACTTCAAGCATCTGTTTTCATCTACATCGGAGGATGTGGGTCGGACGAATTTAACGCAGCATAGGATCTACACTGGAGAACACCCCCCTATTAAACAGCATCCAAGACGACTACCGTTCGCCAAGAAGGAAGAGGTTGAGACCCTCCTGAAAGAGATGAAGGAGAATGATGTAATCGAACCGTCATCCAGTCCTTGGGCCTCCCCCATCGTCTTGGTCCGAAAGAAAGATGGCTCCACCAGATTTTGTGTTGATTACCGACGGCTGAATGAAATCACCAAGAAAGACAGTTACCCTCTTCCACGGACAGACGTCACCTTGGACACTCTTTCCGGACACAAGTGGTTTTCGACCCTGGACTTGAAGAGCGGCTACTGGCAGGTTGAAATACACCCTGATGACCGAGAGAAGACAGCGTTTACAACTGGACAAGGCTTATGGCAGTTTAAAGTGATGCCCTTCGGCCTCTGCAATGCACCAGCTACGTTCGAGCGTCTTATGGAGACAGTGTTAAGAGGACTTTCCTACGAATCCTGTCTGGTCTACTTAGACGATATCATCATCGTGGGACGCAGTTTCGAAGAACATCTGGCAAATCTTAGGAAGGTGCTGCAAAAGCTTAAGGAAGCCAATCTGAAGTTAAGCCCGTCCAAATGTAATTTGTTCCGCCGGGAAGTGAACTACCTTGGTCACATCATCTCTTCTGAAGGTGTACAAACCGATCCAGAAAAGGTATCTGCGGTCAAGAGTTGGAGTCGTCCCGAAAACATCCATCAGCTGCGAAGTTTTCTGGGGCTCTGCACGTACTACAGGAAGTTTGTAAAGGGTTTTTCCAACATTGCACGACCTTTGCATAAGCTGACGGAGAGCAAGCAAAAGTTTGAATGGTCCAAAGAATGCGAAGATGCATTTCTACGACTGAAGGAGGCTTTAACATCAACGCCTATCCTCGCCTATCCTCAACCTGAAAAATCCTTCATAATGGACACTGATGCGAGCAACGAGGGCATCGGAGCTGTTTTATCCCAAGAAATTGACGGAAATGAACATGTCATCGCTTACTGGAGCAAATGCTTATCAAAGTCGGAGCGAAATTACTGCGTCACCAGAAAGGAGTTACTGGCCATAGTGAAAGCTGTAGAACACTTCCATCATTACCTCAGACGGACAGATCATGCCTCATTAACTTGGCTTTTGAACTTCAAAAATCCGGAAGGTCAGATAGCCAGATGGATACAGCGGCTCCAGGAATATGACATGGAGATCAAGCATCGAAAAGGGTTATCTCACGGTAATGCTGACGCTTTATCAAGGAGACCCTGTCCTGAGAACTGCCACTATTGTTCCCGAATCGAGAAACAGTA
The DNA here is from genome assembly GCF_026930045.1 of Uloborus diversus. Taxonomy (NCBI): domain Eukaryota; kingdom Metazoa; phylum Arthropoda; class Arachnida; order Araneae; family Uloboridae; genus Uloborus; species Uloborus diversus. The sequence continues at coordinate 93,516,571 of NC_072739.1, read as the reverse complement.
TGGAACGACTAGCCCTACTGCCTATCAGGTGACAGTGACTTCAACATCATCAGAACCTGATCCATGGAGTGACGACCAAGTTCGAAAAGATCAACTTGAAGACCCCGACATAAAACCAATTTTGGAATTCATGGAAAGTGACAGTCGGCGACCTAGCTGGCAGGACGTTTCCATCTTCAGTCCTGCAACAAAAAGATACTGGGATTTATGGAATTCGCTCCATTTACGGAACGGCGTGCTACACCGAAAATGGGAATCTGACGACGGCAAAACATCTAGGTGGCAGTTACTACCTCCCCGATCAAGGATTTCAGATGTTCTGAAAGAAATACATAGTAGTGCGACTGGAGGACATTTTGGTGTCTTGAAAACCCTCAATAAAGTTCGGGAGCGCTTCTTCTGGAGCAAGGCGAAGGATGACGTGGAGAAGTGGTGCCATTCTTGTGACGCCTGTGCTGCTCGTAAAGGACCGAAGAAGAGAAGCAGAGGGAAGCTACATCTGTACAACGTTGGAGCTCCATTCGAACGAATTGGGATCGACATCCTGGGTCCTCTACCAAGAACTGCTGATGGGAACAAATACATTCTTGTTTCCATCGACTACTTCACCAAATGGCCGGAAGCATATCCCATTCCAGATTAAGAGGCTACCACCGTAGCAGAGACTCTAGTCCAACATTGGATCTCGAGATACGGAACACCTTTGCAGATTCATTCCGATCAAGGGAGAAATTTCATCTCTGCTGTGTTTAAGGGCCTATGTCAAATTCTCGGAATTGAGAAAACTAGGACAACACCACTACACCCACAATCGGACGGCATGGTGGAGAGATTTAACCGCACAATCCTGAATAATCTCTCACTTATGATCTCCAGAAATCAACAGGATTGGGACAAGAAGCTACCTTTGTTCCTGCTGGCCTACCGCAGTGCTGTCCACGAGACTACCGGATATGCCCCATCTCAGATGCTCTTCGGACGAGAGCTTCGGCTACCTTGTGATCTCGTCTTCGGTCGTCCTCCGGATGCGCCTGCATCGCCTGAGGAGTACATCCAGGATCTCCAGGCCCGGTTGGAAGACGTTCATAACTTCGCACGAGAGCGAATCAACATCGCGGCGGAGAAGATGAAGACCAGATACGACACAAGGTCTACTGGACATGAATTCAACGAAGGCGACAAGGTTTGGTTATGGAATCCCATCCGACGGAAAGGTCTGTCACCCAAATTGCAGTCGCATTGGGATGGACCCAACAAAGTCCTTAACCGACTAAATGACGTCGTAGTGAGGATCCAAAAATCACCTAATGCAAAACCCAGGGTTGTACATTATGATCGGTTAGCCCCATACTATGGCCATAGTTCATGAGTATTACGTAAACAACCATGGTTGATAACATAAAAGTTGTAGATAATTTTTTTGCTTTTAATGTTTAGTAATATTTCTTGTTATTATTGTGTTTCCTATGTATCTGTTAGTTATTAATTAATGTGAATATGTGTAAACTTGTGATAGAAGTTCGACACCCTTTCTGGGGATTGTACTGCCCGGGACGTGCAGTCCTTAGGAAGGGGGCAATGTTACAAATCCTGTAAATAGTAATTATTGTAGTAACGTAACCTGTAAATAGTTTCCCGTAATGAATATACAACCCCTTAACATATGGATAAAGTATACAACCCCTATTCTTTTTTTTCTTATTTCATTCACTGATTTTATCAATGGAAGTGTAGTTGTTGAACGTTGTAGCATTTTCTGGAATATTTGAGAGATTTCTTTTCGGTGTATTTAAGCCGTTAGCGATGGATAAACAGTTTAGTTTCGATTGAGGATTTCGAACTGAGAGTGTGTATTTGCTCTGTTTATAGCGAGGCATTTCGCTGTGTTGTTTTTCGTATTTGGAAGTAAATACGTGTGTAAACGTTGAGTTTACGGTGTTGTGTGATAATTGCTTAATTGCTGATGAATAATTTAGCAGTTGTTGAAGATCTTTCCTGTACATAGTGTAAATAAATTTCCTGTGCTTTTATCAAGAACTGTGTCTTCATTTCAAGAAAGTGGAAGTCGCACCGAATCCGTTACAATACATTTCCCTACTCTTTGTTTTCGTATGCAAAGTAAAAACATTTCTCGAGCTGCAATTGGTGCCCAAAATTTGACGCCAATAGAGGAAGAGCGCCTGCCAATGTAACAGTTATCGAAATCTCCCCGAATGAAATGATCCTGCAAAACTCAGATTATACGTAAAACTTCTGCATGAACAATGCTTCTTTTAATAAGTTTAATATCACTGAGTAAGTTGCCTTGACCTCTGCCGTTAGAATTATTTAGTTCCAAACAGTCAAATAAACGAATCCTACTTGCTACATTAAAAATTGTCCATTCAGAAACACTGGACGTAGCAATAAAAGTGCTATTTTAAAAAAAATCGTGTTTCTGATTTGTTTACGGTTTAGGGGAAAACTGACAAATGCACTTTTCAAAATTTTTGATCCCTCTACATTTTGTCGCAAAGTTTCACACTTCACCATAAACACTCTTCCCTTTGTCACATGCCACACTGTTTTTCATAGACGTTCTGATAAAAAAAAAAAAAAGCTTGATGTCTTTTTCTCCCCATTGTATATTTCTCTAGTCATTTATTTCCTCCGTCTTGTCACGAACGATTACAATTTAATGAACCCCACTTTAAAGAGGGACTTGATTCGTAGTCAGTTCTTTGCAAATAGACATTTCTCCCTCCAGGGCCCTGGCATTGGTGCCAAAATGGATAAAGTTCACCAATTTCACAATGGAGTCGTTTCCAAAATTTTGAAAGTATTTTTTTCTGAAAGAGCATGCTTAAAAACATAGGGTTCAACCAATTTTTAAATCAATTGTTTAAGTTTAATATTTTAAAAAAATTACTTAAATCGGTGCGCTTTCATTATTTATGCTTCTGCCGATGACATCACACATGATGAAATGCCATTCAGTGTTGCCATTCACAGAGCAAAATATTTAATTCGCATCTTTACTCACGTGTATCGGCAATGATATGGTTGATAGCAAGCGTAGATCACAATTTTAATTCGCTTCTTGATTATCATAACGTGGAAACGAGATGGAAAGATGCGCCAAAGAGCATCATTTGTGACGTCATCAAGACCACGCCATGTTTGAAAGATCGGACATTTTAAAAAACTAATTAAAAAATAAATGTTGGGAAAATGAAAGTATTTTCTGGGTCCATGTTATTATTATTATTATTATTTATTTCATTTTATTATTTTTTTTTTGCTTATTCTATTAATTTCAATGACAAAAAGTACTACTTTTGACTGAAGGAAACAACCCCATTATAGAAGTCGTTCTGAATGAAATGATGCTGCAAAACTCCCTTAATACGTAAAACTTCTGTGCAAACAATATTCTTTGTAAAAGTAGGCATGATCTTGCCGTTAAATTAAAATTTCCAATAGTCAAACGAACGAACTCTACTCACGGCAACATATAATGGGGTCGTTTCTAAAATTTTAAAAGATTTTTTTCTGAAAGAGCATGCTTAAAAACGTAGGATCTAACCATTTTTTAAATAATTTGTTTAAGTTCAATATTTTTTAAAAATTACTTAAATCGGTGTCCTTTTATTGTTTACGCTTCTGACGATGATATCACAAATGATAAAATGCCATTCAATGTTGCCATTCACAGAACAAAATATTTTATTCGCATATTTACTCATATGTATTGGCAACGATATGGTTGATAGCAAGCGTAGAGAGCAATTTTAATTCGCTTCTTGATTATCATAACGTGGAAACGTGGTAGAAAGATGCGCCAAAGAGCTTTATTTGTGACGTTTTTCATCAAGACCAAGCCTTGTTTGAAAAATCTGACATTTTAAAAAATAACTGTTGGGAAAATGAAAGTATTTCCTGGGTCCTTGTTATTTTTATTTATTTATTTATTTATTTATTTTTTTGCTTATTCTATCGATTTCAGTGACAAAAATATTAATTTTGACTGAAGGAAACAACCTCATTGTCCATGCGAAAGCACTGGACGTCGTAATAATACGCCAATTTTATCAAAAGTTTCACCTTGAGATCTGTTTGTGGTGATAGCAAATGCATTGGGAGCTGGAACTGAAAGCCGTTCCTCACTCCGTAAAATGATTTATTTAAATATTAAAATTACGAAAACATAATTCGGAACTCCAGCGCTCGAATACGCTACCTTGCGGTGATTTACAAAACTGCAAATGAAACTTAAACATTGCCACGTTGCGTTCCACGTTTGTCAGTTGACGTAAACACAAGCAGTTTGTTCTGAGTATTTATTAACGCAATCGATGTGTCTTAGTTTGCTTTCAGCTACAGAAATTAATTCGTCCCTTAGTAGTATTCTCGAGCTTCTCAAAATAATGTTAGTTTTCATTATTTCCTTAATAATTGGTGAAAGCGAAAATTCTGGATTAACAAACTTGGATAACGTTACACAAGGTAAAAAAATTTATTGTTTTGTATGAATTTGTAAGAATATGGGGTTTTTTTTAATCTTAAATTAATTAAACTTACCATATTTTACAGCAGCATTTAGTTGGAATGGACAGTATGCAAAATATTTTCTTGAATATATTATCGTAGAACAAAATGAATAACCGAGAAAGAATTTACTTTATTCCTTTTATTCTCAGCTGAAAGGTTTCGCCAAATTTGTTTAGGGTTATAGTTTTGGTATAGTGCGAGCAAAGTAGCCTTGGCGAGATTTCGCGTTTTTAGTTAAACCATTTTTAATTTTTATCATGAGTGGAATAAAATGGTAGTAAGATTACAGAATTCGATAAGTGAAAGGAAATAATGGTCAATCAACTGAAAAGAAAACTACCACCATATATCCGTGAGAATTTTGTTGATGATTTGCATAACATGACACAATTAAATCGTAACTCAGAAATTAGAAAAATCGAAACAGAAAATTTTTTAAATGAACCGATTCGGGAATTCGAGAGAAATAACTCAGCTACAAATGGAAAAAAAAATAAGCGCTAGCCAAGCAAGGCAAAAAAGTATCATCTTCTTTCGATAACAATTTGTAATGTCACATTGAATTTTCTAGCATTAATTGTTATTCTTGTCAGGCCACAATTATTATTTAGTTTTATCACGAATTGATAAATATCGAATTCAACATCGTGGAAATAGCTGCTTAGAACTACGAACTACGTAGTTTGCATTAATCTTTGACGTTTAGTAATGCTTCTTGAATTCTCATTTCTTTCTACGTGGGCCAGAATATCCACAAGACTTTGAAAATTAATTTAAAAAGAATAAAGCGAAAAAATCATACGTACGAACAAAAATCACAACACTTTTAGCATTTTCTTCGTTACCATGTGCGTTTGTTTTAGTTTTCAATTCCGCCATTAGACAGTGACTTCAGTGCCCCCTATAGTTCGTTGGAGTTGCGAATCAAAATGAAAATATTTTAAATGCCCGTAGTTACCCAAAAAGCCTCAATAAAAACAAATGCAAGTATTTCATTTCTTTATGCTCAAGCGAGAATTGGCAACACCACCATATTATCCAGCAATTTCTTCACGCTAACTATGTCGCGTGAAAAAGCAAATAAAAATAAATGTTCACGAACTTTTAATTGCTTCTAGCGCGTTTTCTAGCCATTTTAGCGGATTGGCATTTTTGAACGGTAAACCGGGTAGATCGTGTTTTATAGTATTTTGCACGAGCTTTCCAACCATACCAAGCTCGAAGTGCTAAAGTGCATTTTTCATGTAGAAAGAGCTGTTCAAAAAACCAATTAAAACTTAGTTTCATGCTTCCAACAATGAATTTCAACAATGGAAAAGAGATAACATTAAAATTTTTGAGTTTCGCTAGCTAAAAACGCTTATAACTATTTTTCTAGTGGATTTAGGTTATTGGACCTTGGGCGCCCTGACAATTTTTTCGTTAGGAGTGTTTTTTAAAGACCTTTAAAACCATATCAAATTCAAAAAAATTGGACCATCCGTTCGCGTAGAAAGAGCCATTTAGGGCGAAAATGCGTTTTTATTAATATTTCCGCTAATTAGCGTTCGATTTCAAAATTTTTTATTGATGACACTAAAACTCGGCAATAGCTACCGAACAAAAAAAGAATGAAGGAAATCGGTTCACAAACAGAGGAGGAATCGGTACCGAAAGAAAACAGCTTGCCTATTAATATATAAAGATTTTTTTTCTTAAGTTTAATTATTTAATTTATCATGCTGGAATTGAATCTGCGAGCTTTGAAATGGTAATGTCTTACAAATAAATGTCTAACCACTCGATTACCGAGAAATAGCTCAAATGAACTACATCCGTTGTACACATCTAAACTTAAATTTTTCGAATCAATTTTTATCCGTATATTTTCTTACTGTTAGGTAATTTTTGTTGTTTTTCCTCAAAAGAATATTACTAAATCGATGAAACATTTTCAATGTGCGTGAGTAACTCTTGGACTCTTGCAGAGATATCACCAGCAACTTTTTTAAATGATCGAAGTCAGAGTTCAGTATGCGGGCAAAAAAATTGAACGATCCCCCGATGAACGGTTTATGCTCATCTCTAAATGATGGTAATGAGAACCAAGGGCGCCCATATGGGGGGGGGGGGGCAAGTGGGGGCTCGAGCCCACCCTTAGAAATTAAAACTTCCTAGCTTTTAGTACTTTAGTAGCAAAAACGTAAAAGCATTTCTTCTCTAGCCATTAATGAATAAGTTATAGAAAATGTCAAATTTGAATGACTCTAATCCGTTTTGAAATCGGCTTCCATGGAGAGAAATATCCTGCTAAACCAATGTTACAATATCTGAGCCCCTCCCCCTTACAATTTTGCATCTGGGCGTCTATGATGAGAACTATACATTTTTTTCTTCTTACTAGGACGAAATTTCTACACACAAAATTTCTATTGTTATGAAGCCTACTACTAAAGTCAAAAGTTATTTGTGCTGCCAGCAGGCCTGTCTCCTTGTGTAGGTGACTTGTGCCACCGCCTAAGGCGGCAGATTTTAGAGGCGGCATGAAAAGCAAAATGTAAGGAGGCGAAAAAGAAAAAATAATAAATAAAATTTGTTCATTGTTTTTTTTTTTCTTTGAAGCGCAAATTGCAGCAATACGCGAGATTGTGCTCTATGATTTTTAAATATATATACGCATATATGTTATTAAGACAAGGGGTCAACATCGCCTGGGGCGGCAAAACTACTAGAGTTTGTCCTGGCTGCCACTTGCACCTCGTGCAACCTGACAGGCAACCTATGAAAGCCTGTAAAAACTATTGGAGAGTAATGTCGTAAAAGGCTAGGGACAAGTTTTATTTGAACAAGAAACTTATTAATGTATATCAAGTGAAGAAAGAGTTTGACTTCAAATTAGGATACTTGAAACATTGTAAAAATATATTTTAGAGCAACATTTAGGGTTTTTTTTTTTTTTTTGCTGTCCTGGTAGCCATTAGAGACAGTAATTCTGACTTAGGATTGTGAAATGTAATTACATTTCAGTACAAATGCTAAACCTCCATATAAATAAGTATTATTCAGCTGTTCAATGCCTCTTTCTTAGAAGGTGAGAAGTAAATAATAATAATAATAAAAGAAATAGAAAACTCCTTTCTAAGGTTGCTATGGGCCTGGTAGAAGATATTCCACGTTTCTAGAGAATTGCGCATATCTATGATTTTTTAAAAATATTCCATCTGAATAAAGAAACTTTCTGCGGAGTTTAAAATTATTGTTATTCATTATTTGTGGTTTCCCAAGAAAAGTCTTTCGAACAGTTAAAGACTTTTCTGCTTTAGGTTTTAAAATGAGTTTCTAAAATATTTTTAGTTTTATTCATGTTTTTTTTTTAATTTCAAAAATAGATACCGTGCCCGCCGCTTATATGAATCACGTTTGTTCTAAACAGTTCAGATTCCATAAAGCGACTGATTCAATAAAGCGGCTAATTCCATAAAGCTGGATTTTGTTCTGTTTCTGATAATTTGATTTATTAAAGCGCTTAATTCAATTAACATTGATACAGTGGAAGCGGGTTAAGTATATTCACCGAAAAATTATATGAACAAGCCTTATCACACTTTATTGTTTTACGAACTAAAAAAAAAATGAGCTGATGTGTGCATCACATGACTTCCCTTTACTCCAATTTAATGTCATTTCCCCATTACTGGCAATTTTAATGATTCAATAGTTTACTCTCTAAATATCACCAACAGTGGTCAAATTAAAACAAATATAAAATTTTTTCCAAATTTGTCGCCAAGTTGATGACAAAACTTGGCGACCAAAAGACTGGCGATATATCGCCAAGTGTCCGCCAAAATATAACACCACTTGAGTTTACATCGAAATAAAAAATGATTCCCCCCCCCTACAAAAAAGGGGCAAAAGACCCCTTTAGAAACACCTGAATGCAACCAAAAGGGAAGGTGCACAACTAGACCCCACTAGAAGTCTGCTTACCAAATTTCAACTTTCTAGGATTTACCGTTCTTGAGTATGCGACATACATACGCAAATCTGCACTACGCATATACGCACATACATAAATACGTAGATGTAGACGTCACGAGAAAATTCGTTGTAATTAACTCGGGAATCATCATTATGGATATTCCGCGTGTCTATACATTCTTAGGCACTTATCCACGTATAGTGGAGTCGAAAAAAAAACTCAATATTCACTCGGGAACGAGTAAAATGGAAATTAAGGTCGATTTTTGAGTGAAAAATTTTTTGCGAATACAATACTTTCTTTTTTGTAAAAGGAAGTAAAAAAGTCTGGCGTTTAAACTTTTCCTGGCCTTTAAGATTTTATAATTTTATCGGATTCCGCTTACAGCTGTGTCAATGATAGTTTAAAAAAAAAAAAAGCAAAAATATAATAGTCCATTAAACCAAGCAATGTCCTAGGCCATTTAAGAGAGTAGTTTAACGCATCATTTGGATTGGAAATTACCCCACCCTAGGAAGCAGAAAAGAGATAAAACAAAAACCGCGGGACGAATCCTTGATGTCTTTCTAGACAGCTTCCGATAACGTTAGCCTTGAAACCACCCATGTTTGTCCAAAGCACTTAAATATTCCTATCTATCTTCCAAGAATCGATTTTTACCTGGGAGAGCATTTGCGATCAAATATGGCAGAAAACGACCGTTTTTCGTCCAGACAACTTCAGGAGAGCTTTGCTTTTTTTGAGTTGGATTACCGTTTACGGAACTGTCACATTACAGAACATGAAACAATATATTTTTTTTCAGAACTGGTTGTACGTTAATTGATAGTGAGTCATTGCATCGAAACGTTAATTCGGCGTGACACATAAATTCATCGTAGATTCTTCGACTTCGAATAATCATGGTTTCAATTTATTACAATCTGTACTTGAAGATCTTGGAGCAGAAAGGGTACAACTCCACTTTTTTTAGAATGTTTTGAAATCAGTTTCATAGAGACATACATTCTTACATACACAATGGTAATTTAAAATAACCAAGATTCATTTAACTCAATACAACATTTTGAACGGTAAACCTATTTATCCATAGACTTTTTAAATGCGATTATGGGAATGTTCTTTAACACCTGTGTCATGCTTGCTTGAATGGTTTGAACATAATCGTAAAAAGTAGCTCCTTTTGTAAAAGGAGCTTTTTTCATTGCAGTTTTCAGTTTCAGAAACAGAAAATAGTCACGCGGTAATAGAACGACAGGCGAATACGGAAGATGGTCGAGGACACAAATCTATTTCCTGTTTCCGAAACTGAAAACTGCAATGAAAGGAACTTTTTACGATAATGTTCCAGCCATTCAAGCAGCGTGACACAGGTACTATAGCACATACCTAAAACTGATTTCAAAAAAGTCTATGGATGAATTCGTTGACTCTTCAAAACGTTGTATTGAATTAATTGGATCCTATTTTGAATAAAAATTACCTTTAAAACATTACGCTTATTTTATTTTATTACTAAAAAGTTCGGTTATTTTTAGGTCACAGTATATAGTCACAGTATTAGGTCAGTTTATTTTTAGGTAAGTATAATACTGAATCTTATTAAATAAATTTTTTAAACGTGCTTTCTTTTGTGCTTGATTCCTGAAAATATTTGAAATTAAACTGTCCCCTCCATGCATCAAAGTCTTCAATAATAAATGAAACCGTCATTTTTTCCCCTTCACAACCTCGATGTGGGGTCGTTTCCAAAATGTTAAAAGTATTTTTTTCTAAAAGAGCATGCTTAAAAACATAGGATCTGACCATTTTTTAAATAATTTATTTTAGTTTAATAGTTTTAAAAAATTACTTAAATCGGTGCGCTTTCATTGTTTACGCTTCTGTCGTGTGACATCACAAATGATGAAATGCTATTCAGTGTTGCCATCCACAGTGCAAAATATATTTAATTCGTACCTTAACTCACGTGTATTGGCAACGATATGGTTGATAGCAAGCGTAGCGCGTAATATTTAATTCGTTTCTTGATTATCATAACGTGGAAACGTGGTAGAAAGATGCGCCAAATTGCATCATTTGTGACGTCATAAAGACCACGCCTTGTTTTCAAAATCAGACATTTTAAAAAATTAATTAAAAAAATAACTGTTGGGAAAATGAAAGTATATTCTGGGTACATGTAATTTTTTTTACTCATTCTATCAATTTCAGTGACTAAAAGTAGTACTTTTGACTGAAGGAATCAACCCCATTCTTATGCTTTTTCTCACCGTGGATCATTTTTATGCGACACATTTCGCGTGAAAACTTGAAACTGGTAACATATATAGTAATGTCATTTGTCATATCACACTCTAGGGTCCCCGTACTTACTACTATGGCTACAAAAAGAAGCAAAATCAAGACACACCCTTCATCTGTTCAATAAAGTATCTGCTTTGTCCTCGTAAAATTAGTTTTACCGTAGTGGATAATTTCTTTTAATCACCGAAAGATAGCGTATCCAAGCTCTTGAACTACGAATAGTTTTATGTAGATTTTATACTTATATGAGTAATAAGCAAAAGCAACAAATAAAATATTCTTTACACTCAAGCTGCGTTTGAGAATTTAACCCTTGAAAGTTATTTAAATTTTGGTGCTTGGCGCTTTGGTTAAGCAAATAGTAATCAGTTGTTTCACCCCTGTCAAAGATGGGAGTAGAGCGGAACCAGAGAACCCCGGGTTTACGCGTAAAACGGATTGAAAAATTCTGGTAAACTAAAATGCAAGCGTAAAGTTAAATTACTTTAAACCATGAATAAAACTGACATGAAATAAATTATACGTGCCATAAAAGTCTTCCTTTTTGCATATAAATACAAAGTAGCTGAGCAAATGAGGGGAAAAAAAAAAACTTTTTCTCTTTCAAGTTTCACTTCCGTATTCCGTATTCGATACGATTTAAGCTCATTTCACAAAAAGCGAAATGAAACAAAAGTTGCATTCATGCGCTGAATGAACCTTTTCTTCATCCACTTCGATGTTCTTTCTTACAACTTTCTCAGCGTGTGGCACGAGATACTCGTAGTTTCTATGGAACTCGAAACCTAAATACGGTTACAGTCAGCTGACATGCACAGATGTTCTTCTTCTTTCTCGTAATGAAACCCGGCCTTTATTTATGCATGTGGTCTAGGGTAAACAAAGAGTGGGCTTTGCCTGCCAGTCGGAGTGAGTTCATGTTTGTTTACTTGTTTGTGTTCTTTGGTTGTGGTGGCGATGAAAAAAGTATGCCAATGTCATTTCGCACTTTGAAACAGATGTTTTGATTTCGGTCTTATTTTCGGGTGGGCAGAGCAGCAATGACGAATTTGTCTGAGGTTTATGCAAGATATGAAATATTCACCAGAATTGTTATTATTTGAATTTACAACATGTGGAAGAAAAAACAAAGCTATCTGCGATTGTTAACCTATTTCATCCTACTGTCCTATTTCATAAGACTTTCAAAATTCGCACGAGCCTTCTGAAAGAACGTCTCATTATCGTTATTTCTATTGGTGGATTCACAGACAGATTTGTTGACTCGTTTTTGTGTTCTCATTTTACTCAACATTTGAAAAAAATCGAATATAGTAGAAGGTCAAATATATGAACTAAATGGAAGATGGGTAGTTCGGATTTTCAAATTGTTCGTACTTTTGAAAATAAACGAGAAAATACCTTTTAGGAAAACAGAATTCAATATGTTTGTACGTACAATGCAACGCAGTACATAACGCTACAATATGTAGTTAATTTTTTTACCAAAATGAACAAAAGTTCATAACTCTTATTGTTTACTAGAAAATCGCTCGTCAAGATATGACGGGTGAAAATTGCTTCTACATTAGAAAGAAGCAATTGCCTGTTTGGTGATATTTTGATAGTTGGCATTTTAACCCTGACTCCAGTGAATTGATCCTTAACTCCAGTTAGATAGCGTTCAATATTGATCACTTTTTAGTTCCTCCATTCCCCTGAAATGACAGTCTTACCAATAAAACAGTTAAGTTGCCGGATCCAGTTCAACCTTGTCACGATGAAGTCTTTCCCTACATGTTTAACATTGCCAAAACATATTATCAAATTATCATGGAGTGGCGCGAGTTTTATTGTTGATGGCGTCAGGAGCGTTACTCGATCATTGGCTATTATATATATATATATATATATATATATATATATATATATGTGAAGATTGAACATAAAAGAAAAATACTTACAGTTCTGTTGTACTCGACTAGGAACTAGTATACAATCGTTAAACTAAAAAAAAAAAAAGAAGAATGAACCTCAGAAAAATATAAGTACTTCACACACACAAACGAAGTTGAACTAATGAAAAATACACTGCTCTACATATTCCTTATTGAGAGGCTAAAATCTCGAATCGCTTCATCAAGAAAGAACTTTTTTCGTGACTAAAAATTTTCAGTCGAGCTTTATTTTTTGCTTAGTTCCGATTTCTCATGTCGTTAAATCCGTATCATTTTGGTGATAGATACAAAACTCCACCTCTGAGTACATCCTGATTTTTATCGTTGAACTCTATTAGTTTCAAATCTGAATGTCATTTTCTCAATGGGTGAGAACTTAAATTTTAGGAAGACACGAAGTCCGGGCTCAAAGATTGGTTTTGCAATCCTTATCTTCCTTATTTTTTTCATTCCCGGATTCCCTCTCTAAAGTGCTACGTAAAATTTCATGTAATTTACTATAAAGGGAAAAGAAAAGAAATTATAAAATCTGAAAACAATTCCAAGCATTATGATTGGTTAAGCGCATGGGTAGGCTTTATGTCGACATTGTCCTAGCCAAAAACGAGCTGATGTGTGATGATGGTTGATGGAAGGAAGGAAGTCATGTGCATCACATGACTTCTTTTTACGCCAATTTAATCTCATTTCCCCATTATTGGCAATTTTAATGTGATTCATTTGTTTATTCTCTAAATATCACCAACAGTGGCCAAATTGAAACCAAATTAAAAAAAAAAAACATCGGCAAATTTGTCGCCAAGTTGGCGGCAAAACTTGGCGACCAAAAGACTGGTGATAAATCGCCAAGTGTCCGACAAATTATAACACCACTTGAGTTCACATCGAAATTAACAATGAATTCCCACCAAAAAGGGGCAAAAGACCCCCTTAGGAACTTCCGAATGCAACCAAAAGGGAAGGTGCACAATTAGGCCCCACTAGGAGTCTACGTACCAAATTTCAACTTTTTAGGACATACCGTTTTGGAGTTATGCGAGATACATACACACATACGCACATACGTACATACGGACGTCACGAGAAAATTCGCTGTAATTAACTCGAGAGTCGGCAAAATGGATATTTCGGGTGTCTCTAGGTTCCTAGGCATATATCCACGTGGTCGGGTCGAAAAAAAAAACTCAACATTCATTCGGGGGTGAGAAAACTGGAAATTAAGGTCGATTTTTGAATGAAATTTTTTTTCGCGAATACAATACTTCCTTTTTTGTAAAAGGAAGTAAAAAGAGAAGAAGAAGTCAACAATCCTTTCTTCCCCAAGAACCATTAGAAAAAGCTCTAAGCGACGGAAAATCAGCTAAAAAGTTCACATTAAAAAATGTATTTATTCGCCACCAAACAATAGGGGGGGGGGGTCTTTTTCCTTTTGAATAAATTGGAATGGCGAAAAACAGCAACTGTGTAAATCAGTATTTTAAGCAAATTTACTGCCAACACAGTAAAAAGTCCAATTAAGAATTTCACTCTCACTTAAAATAAACACCACGTATACGCAAATATTTCCTTCGGAAAAAAATATTTTTTTGACTTTCCCGTAATTATTCCGTTTTTTTCATTAATTAATAACAAACATAAAAAAATCGCATTTTTTAAACACTTACACTATTAGCAAAAAAATTACGTGTCTCATTTTAAGAAAAGAAATAAATAGTCACGTCAAGTATAGCTCCTGAGCCAAAAAATTATAATTTAACTAGATTGGTCAGGTCAGACTATAATTATTTCATAACAATTTTGCTCTGTTTACATCAGCTTCAAAGCACTTTTAGTTTCTCACTTATTATCTATTCAAATGAAAGAAATAAATGTGAAGCATTCCAAGCAAACAGGGACATTCAAACTCTTCTTCAAACAGTTAGGAAGCAATACGTAGAACATTACCGCAAATGCAACCTTTGTTTATTTCTATGGCGGTAACGAAGCAATGCGGAAAAACACATTATTCTTTACGAGTGGTGGAAATGGTATGTTTTAGTCTCAGACTGAGAATTTTGTAAGTAATCGAGTTCGTTAAATACTTCCTGAAGACGGGTGGAGTATACGTAACATTTCCGTTGGGAGTACCATTTTGCCATAATATTTTGAGTTGCGTTGGGAAGAATAAATAAACTGGAGTATTATTTTAACTTTCGGTTTAGTAACTTCGCTTTGCTTTGAGCTGCTGAACTTCACCGCGAAACAGAATCAACAAATGATATTTGTTTTGTAAAATGGAAGTGATGTTCTAACTCAAAATCAGATCACGAATACGAGAGAAACAGTGTGATGGCGTACAAAAATTACAAAATGAATTGCAAACTAGTCATTCGAGGTTACAGAAATATTTTGTTAATGCGAAAAAATTGTGAGCTTTGTGCTGTCAGTAAGGCAATTGAAGATTCTCTTGCGTTTTACATTTACCTTGTTTTGTTATATCGAGTGGCTCTGGCAAGTAGGGCTGTTTGTCTCTTTTGGGGGAGTCCAGTGTAAAAGGGACGCGTTATTGGCGAGTACAAGAGTTGGAATACTTTTGCAAAAAGTAACCCAACTCGACTCAGCTCCAATTATCCTTTTCTGTTACCCGGAAAAGAGGTAAAAATCGTCAAGGTCAGAGGTCAAATGATCAGAACCACATTCAGTTGCAGATCCAGCCGATGATTTTGGGAGGGGCCATTCGAAATTTGTAACATACTTCCTTTGGATGTTTGTCATAATGATCACCCCTCAAACAATGCAGGATCATTAATCTTTCCAAAAAATCACCGCCGCTACCATCTTCAAGTTTTTACACCAAGTTCGTATATTAAAATAACAACAGAAATAAGGTAAATTTGAAAATTAAGACTGAAAAATTCTTTATGTATAATTTATTGCTTTGAAGAAAACTTTTTCATTGTTTAGTTACCTTTTTTGGCATTTATAGAGGAGCGTGGGAATAAGGGTAAACCTAATAAGAGTAAACCTCCAGAAAAGTTTCGAAAATAATGCCATAAAACGCAAATTTAGGCTCTCTTTGGTCTTGTACGCAGTAATTGTACCTAGATGACAGCAGCATTTATAGCTCATAGGTCAAAGCCATTAACCGCAAATTTAGGCTGTCTTTGGTCTCGAGCTCAATAAGTGTACTCAGAGGACAGCAACATTTATAGGTCATCCTAGTGTCTAAAGTTGGAATCAAAAAATGATGTACACAAAATTTTAGAAATAAAATTGTTTTGTTTCGAAGAGAGGGGTGTAATTTCTCTCCAGCTTGAAACCTAAATTTCTTTTATGGTAAAACTTATGCGCTGACTTTGTTATTTTTTTAAAATATTTTCTTTCTTTTTCTTCATCTTAAAAAAAAAAAATCCTACAGTCACAAGGTTTTAGGAAGGACCATGGCCCCCACGGACCCCCTCCAGATCCGCCCTCGCCACACAAGACTCAGGGGTGTTCACTCTCAAAGGGGAAGAGTGCACCCCCCCTAAATGTCGCAAAGACCCCTCCCAAATCAAGAGCCCCCCTAAAGTGAAAAATACCCATCAAAACAACCCCCTAAAAATTTCAATGCCGCAGTCTGCGCCATGACCCCCCTCCCCCAGGTGGGCACCCTTGCTATATTTCACGCAGACGTTATTCTCACAGAATCTATAGATAAATCATACCTCTATCTATAAATGGAAGCAAGTTATAGTTTCTTCTGAAAAAAGAGGTTCATGAACGATATGGGTATATTGTTGTTTATTGTTAATGAAGAGCAGGACAATTTTTGTAAGATTCAGTTCTGCAACTCCACAAACCTGAAACTCTGGCACGCCATTTAAAGAAGTCAATTGCCCCTTCCCCAGGCTTTGAAAAAAATAGCATTTTTGTTACTCTCCAGCAAAATTTGTACTGATTACATTGTATTGTACACCCATTACCCCCCCCCCCCCCCCCCCGGCGGAAAGAATGGAAAGGACGAGCCTGCTGAAACAGTTTTACATCTGTTATTACTTTTCTAGTATAAGAAATCCTCGAGTAAAATAAGAAATAGCAACGTCAAAAAGCACAAATTGCAGATTACTGTGCAGACACGTGTTTCTGCAAAAATGGTTACTCACTGTCTATAACAGTTTCAATTTGATTTTTACTTTCTTCTATATCTAATACATAGAAGAAAGTATTGGATTCGTGCAAATTTTCGAATTTCGAATTTTGACGGATTCGAACGTTTTGAGGTGCGTTGAGTCCATTTCGACTATTTTTGGAAAATGTCTGTCTGTCTGTGTGTGTGTATGTATGTGTGTGTGTATGTATGTGTGTATGTGTGTGTGTCACGTCTGTGTGTGACCAGTTTTTTGTGGCCGCTCTGCAGCAAAAACTACCGCATGAAATCGAACGAAATTTGGTACACATATGTGCCCCTATGTGAACTTGTGCCCATTGGTTTTTGGCGCGAATTCCTCCAAGGGGGGTGGAGCAATGGGACGTTTTTTGAGTTACGCGTGCTTGCTATTCCTCAGGAAGTAATTGGCGGAATCAAACAAAATTTGGTAGATATGTTGCCATTAACAGGAAACAGGTGCTGATTCAATTTTGGTGTCAATAACTCAAACGGGGGTTGAGCTATAGAACGTTTTTTGTCGTCAATTGTGAATGCTGTATCTCAAGAAATAATGAACAGAATGAAAGAAAAATTTATCGGCAAGTAGTCCTTAGTGGGTATAAGAGCTGATTTTATTTTGGTGTCAACAGCTAAAAAGGGGGGTAGCGCAATCGCCCGTTCTTTTTTTTCCATTGTGAGTGCCCTATCTCAAGAAGTAATGCTACGTTCTGGTTGAAATTTGGAATGTATGTGAATCCATATGTAAACAGGCTTTGGTTCAATTTTGACGCCAATCGCTCCAAGAGGTGTTGATTTATTTATTTATTTATTTATTTTTTTTTTTTGAATAAAAATAGCTTTATTAATGCAACAACAAGAAAGATAAATCGTAATAGATTGTCGTCTGCGTATTTCTCGTGATTTTAATTGAATGGAAATGATCGGAAATATTATCTCAATGATTTAAAATTTTTAACTGTTGCCATCTTATGTTTGTTAACAAATAAAATATTTGTAATTAATTCAAGCAAGGCTTTTAAAATAACTTTCAATTTTCGCTCTTTGCTTTGCTTTTGCAATAATTCAGACATTGGGATGGTAGTCAAGTTTTTGCATGTGTAATTCTGTTTTTGTTGGGAATATTGCTTCCTCGTCAAGCATGGGGAGGGATCAGAAAAAAAAGAAAAGAAAAATATAGAAGAAAGTTTCGTGATGGCCACAACATACTAGTTCTTTTTTGTTATTGTTTTGTTTTTGATAAAAATGAATAAATGATTTCTTTTTTAGTTAGCTGTTCATTACTTCGCATTAAAGATATTTCAAATTTATTTTTCATATCTGGTTATCGTATTTGCAAACTAAAAACATTGAGTAAGTACGCTGACATAATTTAAAACCGAATTTAATAAAACATTTTTCGGGGAGGAAAATATTTTTATTTAGTACCAACCAGTTTGTTTCATCGCCGATTTTTATTTCCTAGTATTTAGCAAGAGTATTTTAGTTTTCATTTAACTTTTCTTAGCAAATGTTTTCTGAAAATACATTATATAAGTTTTTCTGAAAATATATTTAACTGCTACCTTTTTTTTTTCATTTAAAAATCATAATTAAATAACAATTTATTTCCAAAATTGACATAACTTTTTTTAGGTTGTCATAACTGTTTACTTTTTAATATTTTAATACAACACGTCTTTTTTTTTTTTCATTGTTTTAGAAAAGATAATGAAGTACGTTTCACAAATGGCCTGGGATAAAAAAACTTATCATAATAAATTGCTAAGATGATAATGTGTGAAAATGGTTTTGAAAGAAAGAAAACTCTTCGATAGCTCAATTTTATTTGTATTCCTATCTCCATTTTCAAACACAAATTTCTTTTGTAACTTTCTCTTCAAATGTTAAAATTGAAAATTAAAAATATAATTATTTCTTTCTAATTTAAAGGCAATATTTACTATGTTTGTACAGGAGCGTGACATTGTAAGATAATGCAAATGTACTGAATGTTTAATTTAAGCCACAAGCAATTGGGAGATTAGAAAGAGAAACAAAAACACTATATAACTAATTTCGTTTTAAGTTATTATGTCGTTCCACCAAAAACCCGCCATGCTGTTCCGCACGTAAAAGATCATATATTTTATTAAAAAATTATAATTTAAAAGGGTTATGAATATTTTTTTTGCTTACAAAATTACAAACGTATGTGTGATTTACTAAGCAAAATATTATCTTTTTAAATTATGATTTTCAATAAGTATATGAACCATTATACGGACGGGACAAAATGACCCAATTTCTCATTTAAAGCTTAATAAATGCTGATTCTATAACATATAATATAACTTTGAAAATCAATAGAGACCCTAAACTACGGGGCATTTGGATCTGGACTTGGTTAACCCGTGCATGTTTCAGGGTCTGTAAACACTCCTTTACTCCCCTTTTCAGCTGAATTTCTCTTAAAGTTTATAAAATAAATAAAAGTAAGAAAGAAGATGAGAGTCAACGGGAAAGTTTTATTTTATTTTACTTTTTTGCTCATTTTTCTTATTTCTTAAAAAAAGCAAAAATCAATTCAGAATTACTTGTAAAAAATAATCAAAGTTCTCTTACAAAGCGATTCCAAATATATTTTTGAGGTTAAAGAGATAAATTGTTTTGACTAAAATAATTGGAGTTTAAGCCAAATCAGAGCCAGAGATATATTATAATATACAGCCAGGGACCAATCAAATTTAGGCGCCAAGGAAACATTTTTAGGGTCCGGACAGATTCCTCTGATTTTATAGGAAAACTCAGATATACATGGTTTCTGAAAGAGTCTTGTCCTGTGAGAACTAGTCGCCAAGGAAACATTTTTAGTGGCCCTTCGTTTAGTTCTAGACGAGCTTCTCGATATTCTTATGAATTTCCCTTCTCATCCTGTTTGAAAGAGAGAAGTCCAAAAAAAAAAAAAACAGTATATTTTTGCTCACCCCTTTTTTAAAATGGCTGGCGCATTTGTTTTAGCTAAGCAGCTGAGACAATTTAAATATGCGGAAATGGATCAACGAGTATGCGGCTCGACATCTGGCGGGGTACGTTGCCAAATAATTTGAAATCGAATGCTGCCGGAAACAGAAGAGTTTATTCAACTCAAGATCAAAAGCACCTTCCCAAGTTGAATCTTAAGTTGAAAAATCGTTTAAATGGACACCTCTGATATAATATTGACATTGACAGTTATGAAATCTTCAACTTCACATAAGTCTATTTTATACAAACAGCAGATAACGAGTAGCAACATTATTAGTACATCAGCCACCCCATTCATTCAGTTACTATCGATTGCGCTAATAGTGCTGCCGTGGTGCTACCGAGGTATTATTTACAAGCGCTATCCCCCCCCCTCCTCCACCCCCAAAAAAGTACATATTAGAAAAAAATTTAAGATTTTCAGATAAGTGTACATTGATAAATTTGTAAAGAAAAAAGTATTATTTTCAACCTGAGATCTATGTTTATTATTGTACTTGTTTTTTTTTTTTTTTGAATTTACCATTTAAACTTTTGACTTTAGAAGTTTACCACCTTTTAAAGTCTCCAGCCCCAGGCGGTGGCACGAGTCGACTAGTCTAGAGGAACCAACGCTGAGCCTTCACGTTAGGTTTAAGGGATTAGCAATGTTCCACAAGATTTTTTCCTATCTGCAAAATTTTGCATTTAACTATCATATTTATTTTAGTTCTTAGATTTTTTTCAGTAGGGTCTGGTGGAGTAAAGTGGTCATAAAATCGTAGGTTTTCAACTTATATGAATAATAGATACAATAAATGCTTTAAACATTTAAACTTTTTTTGTTTTTATTTTACATTGCATTATTAAAGAACACAGTAGATTGAGTTTTAGGAAAATAAATATTGGTTTAAGTAGTTTTATAACACTTTCTTTTCCCTTTGTATAACCACTTTACCCATGGGGTGGGGGAAAGTGATCATAGCATGGGGTAAAGTGGTCATAGTTAAAAATAAATGCAAAACCATTATAAACAACCCTAATATTTGTATATTTCTGTTATTTTTATTGTTACAAGTATATGCACAAGCATATGTGTGTATACACGAGTATATACGTGTCGTGTAAACATTAGTAAGCACGTTCATATATAAGTAGATACATGTATGCATCAGATACATGCATGCACGTGCCTACTCAAGTATCTACGTTATACACAAGTATATAAGCATGTATACGTGATTACCTACAGGAGAACGTGTCTACACGAGTATATACGTGTCACGTGTACGTATGGGTATATACGCAAATAAACGAATATCATATACGTGTATGCACTTGTATCTCGAGTACATACGTGCATACCTGAGTATATATGAGTACAGTAGACGTATACACGCATATATAAGTGTACATACGAGTAAACACGAGTTAATTCGTGGATACATCCAGCGCGTGTTTGTACGTGTCTACTCATATATATATATATTGTAAAGCACGAGTATATACGAATGCATACGTGCAAATACGATTATATACCTGTATAGACGTATATACGTACATTTACATGTATACACCAGTACATGTATGTACACACGAGTATATAAGCTTATATACATGTGTGCCTGCAGAATGAGCAAAAGCTCTTGGGCAAAAATCTAAGGAGTGTGAAGGGGGAGGATAAGAAGCAAAGAATTATAAACGTTCGCAGACGCGCTACATGCACACAAAACCAGCAAACAAATCGCATTTTTTTTTACACAAAGATTATTTTACCCAACATTTTAGTGTTAAAGAAATATTTAGAGCAGTTGTTAAAAGATACGGCCTGTAGTAGCTCTAATACAAGCATCGCAACAAAGGCACAGCGACAGATGAAACTTTTTCAAAAGTCTTGTTATTGCAACAGAAATTGCTTTGTGATTGCGACGCACATGTACTACAGCTGCAGGCCACAAATTTCATCAATCGCTTTAAAACTTTCTTGAGATCTAAAATAGTGTGTTAAAGTTTCTTTGTGTAATATATAAATTTGTGACTTGTTTTGCATCCATCAGTTTCTGGCTTTGCGTGCATGTAGTGTGTCAGCATTGCGCTTGTGACCATATGTTCCTTATGATTCTTACGAGTACGTACGCGTATATTCGTGTCTACCTGAGTATATAAGTGTTTATACATATACGAGTATAAGCGAGTATATACGTGTATAGTCGAATGTATATCTGTATTGATTAAAAATACTTGCAGATACTCATATACGTATTTATTGGTGCATTTATGTGAATACGTCTATATACGTCCCTACATGAGTATATGCGCATGCATATACTCGTAAATTTAACCCCGTTTACTGTAAAATCAATACATATTAAGTGGAATTTACTATTTAATGTATATCTGCCTTATACTTAACGATTAAGTGGCATTAGAAGAACAATATTTGTTTAGCCTAATATTATGACCACTTTACCCCATCTTACTTAAATTGCTCTAAAAAATTATCGAAAAGAGATTCAGCTAACTGCCAATGAGTAAGAGTTCTTGAGACGTGTAGTAAGCTTCCTATGCAGTCAATCTGTTCATAATTCTAACAAACAAAATTTCCCAAGGAAGTAAAAAGAGGTGTTTAGATTTAAAAACTTTTCATATTCACACAAAATATTTTTTTTCACCAAATAAAATTTTACCAGTTGTTAAATTTTGTATTCAAAATGTAGTTTCTAACTGCCCTACTCTATAATAAAATTTTCACATTCATTCAAACATTTATTTACAAGCTATAGCCATTAATTTCACGAATGACCACTTTACCCCATTGACCACTTTCCAGACCCTAGTCATTACGATTTTTATTTAATCTTTTGGGCTCCTTTACTCAGACTTTACGTTTCTTGTCCCGTCATTAAAATTTTTGCAAGGTATTAAATTCCCCCCTTTGAATATTAAGCTACTTTCTTTTGGTCAAAAGTATTTTATTCTTTTTTCCACGTCATTAAAATTTTTCTTTTTTTCTAGCTTTTTCTCTCTCAATCAATAAAAGTTTCTTTTTTTTTCTCTCTAAATAATAAAATTTCTTTTTTCCTTATTGTTCTCTCTTTAGTCGTTAATTTTTTTCCCTCTCTTTCATTTTTTCTTAATCATTTAAATTTCTCTTTTCTCCTCTTAATCTTTCTTGGTCATTAACTTCTTATCTCTTATTCATTAAAATGTGTTTTTTCCTTATCTCTTATACATTAAAATGTGTTTTCTCCTTATGTCTTAGTCATTAAAATGTGTTTACTCCTTATCTCTTAGTCATTAAAATATATTTTCTCCTTACTTTTGGTCATTAAAATGATTTTCCCCTTGCGCTATCTGGCTCATTATTATTATTTTCTTTTTTTCTCTCTTCTTCCTTTTTTTAAAAAAATTCTCTTATTGTTACTTTTTTCTCCTTTATTCTCTCTCAATCATTCAAATTTGTTTCTGAACCATTGTGACTCTTTCGTGTTCAATTTGTTTATTATTATTATTATCATTATTATTATTATTATTTATCATTATCATCATTATTATTATCATTTCTATTATTATTTATCATTATTATTATTTTTGTTATTAGCATGAAAACCTTTTTTCTTTTCTTCAGTCGTTAAGATTTTTGCCTCAATCGATAGGACTTTTATAGGATTTCGCACTTTTTCAGCTTTTTCTTTTATCACATGATAATTTTCCCGTCGGTTATTGGAGCTGTCCACTAGAGCTTCTTAATTAGGGATGCGAAAGAATGGGGTTGTTCCCTTCAGTCAAAAGTAGTACTTTTTGTCACTGAAATTGATAGAATAAGCAAAAGAAATAACATGGACCCATAAAATACTTTCATTTTCCCAACAGTTATTTTTTAAATTAATTTTTTGAAATGTCCGATTTTCCAAACAAGGCGTGGTCTTGATGATGTCACAAAAGATGCAGACTTTCTACTGCGTTTCCACGTTATGATAATCAAGAAGCGAATTAAAATTGCACTCTACCCTTGCTATCAACCATATCATTGCCAATACACGTGAGTAAGGATGCGAATTAAATATTTTGCTCTGTGAATGGCATTACTGAATGGCATTTTATCATTTGTGATGTCATCGGCAAAAGCTTAAACAATGAAAGCGCACCGATTTATGTAATTTTTAAAAAATATTAAACTTAAGCAAATGATTTAAAAAATAGTCAGATCCCACGTTTTTTAGCATGCTCTTTCAGAAAAAAATACTTTTAAAATTTTGGAACGACCCCATTAAGAACTGCTTCTAAAGTAACGTAAATTTGCTATAGAAAAATTCTTCCAGACTTGCTATTTTGGGATTTTTAGGGAAAAACAAAGGGCAGACATTCCCTATATACATATACATAACGAGATATTTTCAACGCCTCTACCACCATATTTTGCATTAAAAATCAGAAACACGCCTTGAAAATTTAGTGAAGCGTATTTTCTAAATTTGTATTTTAAATTTTAAAATCCACCATTTTGGCATCGTGGAAAATGGCACTGGAAAGCAATTGGCATTTAAAAATATCAAATTTGATCGTATTATAATATTTTAAATTCAAAATGAGAAAACTTCGGAAAATTAAAAATCGAACTAGTACACATCGCTTCTTTCCCTTCTATGTTAAACTTAAGCCAACAAAAAGTTTAATGGAATTGATCACTATCATGGTCCTCACTGTTTTCATACCGTTAACCAGGGCCGGGACAACTTTGCCAAGTGGGACATCTTTGATAGTAATAATAACTTCTGAAAAGGCTGAAAACCCGCGAAATGACTCCAAATGACTTCTTTGTGCAATGAAAACACTACCTTCTCTATTAGCTGGTTTTGGGACTTAGTAGAGTGCCAAATATCATCGTTTTCAAAAACTGGAAAAGATGTTCCACTTGGCAAAGTTGACCTGGTTGACGGTAATCTCCATCATAAATTTCACTCCTCTAAAAAGTGTTTAGAAGTATTTTCATTCCTTGAAGAAAGCCCCATCTTACCCCTTTTTGAGAGAGAAAATTTCTTACATGTGTGTATATGTACATATGAAAATCAGGTAAAATAGTTCGGCTTCCTAAATACCGGGCAATTCGTCGAAATCGCAGTGATAAATCGGGAACGGCATTTAGTAATCTATGTCATTCAACATTATCTATAATGTAATCAGATCCCAATGAAAACACTGTATACCAAAGAACTTTTACACAAAATGTCTTTTTATTTTATCTTTCATTTGCTTGGAATATTAAAGAGAACACCATTTTTTTTCCTTTTGCGCTCTTTCCACTGGCTGGATTCGTTCATAATAAGAAAACAAATAAAATAAACAGAAAATGTGATAGAATTAAATATCGAGAAACTCGAATAATGCAGGTGGTGGTTGTCTTCAAGGCCAGTAATAATTCAAGATGGTATAAAATGAATATGTTCTTCGAATCCAATACACATTTTCGCCATTTTTAGAAATGGAATCAAGATTTCCTTCAATTTGATCGTTTCTTGTGCATAAAAAGAAGCTTCTAAAGTGTTGCGTGGGTAAAACAAGATCTGTTGATTAGAACATAATTGTGATACATGCAATGTACCAGACATCCCGTCTATCACATCCCGAGACTGCAGCAGTTTCGTTCTTGTTAGAACTCCTCAGTCAGGAATAGTGATTGTGAAATTTTAAGTTTTGCCAACATTGGTTATCTCGTCTGCGCGCCACTACGAGCTAATTATGTAAACTAATCGCAATTCAAAGAAACCATAAGAGGTGCTGCAGTCTTTGCCTAATGGCTGTTAAAAGAGGTAATGCCAAGACTGGCCCACCTGCATAGGATGTGATCTGTCCAGTGTCCAATGAGGCATCTGCATAGTTCACACCAATGGGGTCGTTTCTAAAATTTTAAAAGCATTTTTTTCTGAAAGAGCATGCTTAAAAACATAGGATCTGACCATTTTTTAAATAATTTGTTTAAGTTTAATATTTAAAAAAAAAAAAAAACTTAAATCGGTGCGCTTTTATTGTTTACGCTTCTGTCCGATGATGTTACAAATGATGAAATGCCATGCAGTGTTGCCATTTACAGAGCAAAATATTTAATTCGCATCTTTACTCACGTGGATTGGCAACGATGGGGTTGATAGCAAGCGTAGAGCGCAATTTTAATTCGCTTCTTGATTATCATAACGTGGAAACGTGGTAGAAAGATGCGCCAAAGAGCATCATTTGTGACGTCATCAAGACCACGCCATGTTTGAAAAATCGGACATTTAAAAAAATAATTAAAAGATAACTGCTGGGAAAATAAAAGTATTTTCTGGGTCCATGTTTTTTTTTTGCTTATTCTATCAATTTCACGGACGAAAAGTACCACTTTTGACTGAAGGAAACAACCCCATTAAAATGTTTTACCTCTTTGGCTAATTTCTTAAATCATCACAAGGTGGCTTATTTAAGTTCTTGTCTTGTGAACCTTTGTGTTAGTATTGCAACAAGAAAGAGCATAAAATACAGATTTCAAATCAATAAATTATTACGCGCGCGCGCGTGTTTGTGTGTGTGTGTTTTTTCCAAATTTGGAGACGTGTTACTATTGTCGCCAGTGTGCGATATGGTATCCAGGAGTGCCACAACGGGAGGTCACTGTGACTTCTTAAAAAATGTCCTTATTCGTTAAATTTTGTCTGCCGGTTCAGCAAAACTTGGAGTTTTGTGCCGCAAAATTACCATTCAGCGAAATGTCGAGTTCCATTCGGCAAAATTATCTTCATTTGGTGAAATTCGTAGATCCATTCGGCAAATTGAGAATTTTCGGCTTCCCAAAAATTTTAAGTTTGGGACGCTCCCGATGGTATCCTCTGAATTTTGTCGGTTTTGTAATGATGACTGATATTATTTGCTAATGGGGTGGTTTCCTTCAGTGAAAAGCATAGGCGGATTTAGGACTGAGTTTCTGGGGGGCAGGACTTTTTTTTTTTGGAGCAACATTAATAATTGCCCTCCCCCCCCCACTCTCCATGTTTTTATCTATTTTCTGTGATGCATAAGGCCATTCTTCACCTTTTTATGTGTCGTTTTCATTACTGTGTGTAATCATGCTGTCCTTTTTAAATTGACCTTAAAAGAGAAAGGGCTGGTATTAAGAGAGTTACGCAGGGCTCTCTTTGAAGTGGGATATAGAATATCTCCAATTTTGTGGGTCTGGGGGTTACTCCCCCGGAGGAAATCATATAAAATGGACATAAAATTCTGCATTTTGAAGTCTTATAAGGGTTAATTATTGAATGTTTCAATGCGAGTTATTGTGTCTTTTTTTCTGGAGTCAAACAATCCAATAATTGTTCTGTGTAAAATTTTTACTACTTGTGTAAAATTAATTTGTAAATATTACTGTTAATGCATATTTGTGTTTGTACTCAATACTAAACCAATTAAAAAACACTGCGGACAGTGCCTTTGGCGCTCTTTAGTGTTGAATTTAGTACTAACTCATGTTGAACTGTAGTCAGGATTTTCTTAATGTTTTGTTATGACGTTTGTAATTTATGTTTTATAATTTGTAAGTTTTTTAACTTTACTTTTTTAATTTTGCTTACTGTTATGTATGTATTTTGTTTGTTAATAAATTTTATCTTATCTTAATTGGAAATAATAGGCAAATATTTTTTTTTTCAAGTTTTATGCTTTAAAAGTACTTTGTGATGCAAGTTAATACTTTAAAAGGAATGGTGCACAGATTTAGAGAATAGGTATCAAGAGAGTAACATACTACCCATTTGAACAATTCTTAATTTATACACTTGATAAGAAATAAAATTGAAGCACACTTTGCTTAGGAGTTTCAAAGACTTGTCTAATTATTTTCAAGGTTTGGTTGGTTAGATTGGGTTTTTGGCTCAAGAGCCCTGGTAGGCTATACTGCACCAATTCTTTTCAGGGTTTTTAGAACCTATCAAAATTTGCACTTTCCAGTTTCTGAAATTGAGTACTAGATTATATACAATTGTACAGTATTGTTCAAACTTTGTAAGAAACGGTTATTTTAAGTTTAAAAGAAAAAATAAACTTTAATTTCTTATTACAACTTTTTTTTGAAATTATAAGTAGTGCAGAAAACGAAAAGGAATAGGGGTAGTGCATCATTTCCCCCCCCCCCCCGGGCTAAACAGATTAACAATATCCGGTAAAAGTAAGATAAAAGCAATCAATACAAAAGAATTTTCAAAATTCTGCATTCGGGATTAAATAAATAGCAAGATATGAAGCATGTGAGTCACAAAAATTTATTTCAAGTAATATGTTACAAACGCAAGAACCATGATTTTTAGAGTTTTGATGCAGGATGTAGCAAAGAGCTGAATTTGACACATTTTGGCATTAATCCTCTTACAATTTGTTAGAAATTTTAAAATTTAAGGTTTGTAGCCACACGTTTCCAAATATTCAAGGTTTTCAAGTACTTGAAAAAGAAATTAGTTTTTCAAGCACATTCCATTTTTTTAAGGAACGAATAAGGGGAACAAATTTGGGAGTTAGGGGCCCACTTCAAAGCAGGGGCCCTAAGCTACAGCTTGTTTATCTTATAGGCAAATCCGACCCTGCATGTAATTCACGCTTACCTGCAGATTTTTATTTAATTTTTTGTAATTTTAATGATTATTCGTCAGTTTTTACAGTTAAAGGATTTTATGATTTTACTAATCTGTGTAAGGTTTTTATCGGTTTTTATCAAATTTCAGCAAATTTTTTGATGACTGAATTACTCAGATTTCAATAATACTAATTAACTGTCTCATTTAGACTTAGATGATTATGACTTACCTTAATTTTTAAACAGTATTTAGAAAGTAAGGAAAATGGTACTTTCCCTCTAAGTAAAAAGATTCAATTAATCAGAACGTTCAGATAACTGAAATTTATTCAGTCTGAGATAGTATTTACTTTCCTTTCTCATAAAAAAAAAAGACAAGCCGAAAATTTTCCGAGCGCATGAAGTACAGTTCTAATTATTAGTCTCATATATACAAATTTTTTCCTTTAAAAAATAAGGAAAACACAGTTATAAAAACATTTTATCAGGTAATAATACGATCTTACAAGAATTGTGCAAAACTTTCGTGCCGGAAATATATCTCCCTCACATTTTCTTTTATTCAGACGTTTCCCTTACAATGTATGATTCTGGAAAATCAGAAATTTAGTGTTGAACTGCTAGGGATTGAGATTCCTATTTTTTCCCCTAAAAAATAACACATTGTTTACAGTGATTTTACATTCTGTTTGTTCAATGGTTGGACAATTTTTCCAGTTTTTTGTTTCATTGTTACATACATTCGTTGAGTATGGTTATTAACTGTTACATTTGATAGTATTTTGCTGTACAAAATTCTTTTAGCTATGTACTTCTCTTGCAATAGCATACATTTCAAATCAGCCAATTTCATTTGAACGTGTGAATCCAGATGGTTCTTCAAAATCTTTCGTCTGTAACAATCCAAAACATCTATTTTTTGAAATCACACAAATTGAAAATAAACATTCTGAAAAGAGAGGAAACAAATCGTAACGAGTAGATCGTTCTGTTAGCGCAAATTGGGGAGGGGGGAGGGAGGGTCCCAAACGTTAATTATTATTAAGTGTTGCAGCTGAATTCATAGCTCGTTTAGCCTATATTTTCATTCACATACTTGCCCAAATGGTTTTCAGTCCAAAATAGTGAATTTAGACCAATTTTCAGTACCGCAGTGACAATTGTACTATTTGTATTAAATGTTCGGTTTTTTCTTTTCTCCCTTCAGAAAAGGACATTCGCTATTCTCTTCATTTTCATTGAACTATTCAAAAAAGAAAAAACCATGATCTATTTTTGTTATAAGATTTTGGAAGGTAAGTTGTTACTATAGAAACTCCTCCCAAAACTGGGGGCATTGCCCCCTTTGCCCCCCCATAAATGGTAAATAATAACCCATGCTCTTCTGAACTATTCAAAAACAAAAAAAAATGTTTTTTTTTTTTTTTTAAATTTTGGAACATGTGTTGTAACTACATAAAGTCCTCCCGAAACTGGGGGGCATTGCCCCCCTCTGCCCCCCCATAAATCCGCCCATGGTGAAAAGTACTACTTTTAGTCATAGTCCTGGCCCCACAATATAGTCCCGTAAAAATTTTTAGGTCCAGAGATTTTCTCTTTAGAATCTTGATCTGTAGGTGTTCTAATGTGAGAATATCTTGGGTAGACATGTTGAATCCTGCGCGAAATAATTTTACAGGCCATCAAAGATAGCGGCCATTTTGGTTCACTTGCTCATTACGTTTTTCGCAACGGGCGTACCTACAAATTTATTTTTAGTTTTGAACTGCAGTTTTTGGAGTTAAGGAAGTCAATTAATGTATTAATTATGTCATAAAATCCGGTCTAGCTGTTTCTTCAATTTTACGTGGAGATATCTCCGACATTTGTTGTTGAATATTCTGGTTACGAAAAAGGGTACAAAAATTAATAAATAATCCAAAATGCTCATTTTAAACTCCTGTTTATCACATACATGTTTCTTCAACAACACAATAAACGAAAAATACAAGATTAGTTACTTTTAAAAAAGGTTACAATCTGTTTTTGCATTGCATGTTATTGCACTACGACGAACGTCTGTATCAATCTCTCTTTTGAGCAATTTTTATCAGCTCAGTCTATGTGTGGAAAAATTTGTAGATCTGCATCTTCTCTTGAGTTATTCTAATTAAGCTCTTCAATGATGTGTCTCAAATCTCCTATGAAAAGTATTGCAGATTGCTTCTTCATTAACTGTTAAACCACTAGCAATAGCTGAAAATGTAGCATTTTTGACATTTCTTCTATTTCCTTGCGTGCTAGTTACTGTAAATTTTCCTTATTTGATACTGAAGACCAGAATTTTTCTACCTGCATAGGTACTAGTGTTTTTCTGTCAATTACAGCAATGTTTGTTCTGCCCTTAGTTGATTCTCTTCTCATCTTTTCGAATTATTTCACAACATGCTGCAAATAACTATCGAACACAGGATGAAGTTCATGAAAAGAGCATACAGGAATGAATCCGTGCAGAACATTGATGATAACTTCGCCAAAAGTTTTCTTTATTTGGCGGACTTGTGACATGAAATATATAACGAGGGCAGTTTTTATTGGGGATACTTTGCTAAATAAAAAATGTTCTGGGAACGGATATTTCTGCAATCTAGCTTGGTGGGTGAATCACCACCGCCAGGGGCGTGCACGGGGGGGCGGGAAATAAGAGAAACCTGTTTGCCCGGGCCTGAGTCTGATGGGGGCCTATTATTTTTAAAACTAGGGATGAAATATGTGCTTAAACAATATGGAAGGGCGGCCGAAACATTTGTGGGCATTTGTGACGGGCCCCAAATTTTCTGTGCACGCCCCTGACCATCACATAATGCGTTCGTTGGAAACAAGTCATGAGCTAAAATATTTTTAATGCATTCTCCCCTTTCTTTCGCTAATTCCATGTCTCTGTACCCTTGTTAAAGTTGATTCTTCCCCATTAGCTTAGAAGTGATATTTTATGAAGAACTGTGTGCCTCAAAGCATGGTAGGTTGACTTTAGAAAGTAAATCAGACAATTTTTGAAACAAAATGTATCCAGTCTAAACTGGCGGTACTGTTCTGATCAATGATTCATGATGCTGAGAAGGCGAATCTTGACACTACCATTCACAAGTTGTTTAGTGAGAAAGCTGTAAAGTTGCTCTGTTTCAGAAATATCATAGGGATTTACATGTTGATGGATAAAATCAACAAGTCTTTTGACATTTTCATCAAAATACTGGCTACGATTGCCTATAAAAATAAGGATGCAGGACACTCTCACAGTGATCCATTAAATGAGAACTAGTAAGACCACGAAACACATTGCATATCATTAAAATTTCATGATACTCTAAATGCCACTCGGCAACATACTTTTTCTCGTCTGCTCTGCAATTTCTCCGGCACTTTTCTGTGACCGTTGAATCGTTTGTTCCAATTTCATCTCTGGCTTCACAGCATTGAATTTTAACAACAAATTTACCTTGAATGAATTTTTCTTACAGGTAGGGACACTCATTTTCTAGCGCCCTTATCCTCTCTACGCACCATCCTTCATATAGTAGATAAATGATGCAATCAAATACACGAAAGACTGGAAACAGTAATTCAACAGTTTGAACGTATAATTTGTAATTTTCTTCGGCGATCAGCAATAATCAAGTGTTTTACAAGTGATACCAGTGAACGAAACACTTCCCAACACTTGCACAGTTCTGATTTGTCACTACATCCTTTAACAAAAACTCAATCTCTGTTTTCAAGCTTTCAATATTTGTGCGTACACTGTTAAAAACTACAGGTTGCGTTTGGCACCTGTCAGGGGTGAAACGCTTGTTCACCAGGCGACACCCGAAAAAGAGCCGAAATTGCACCCTTAGCAAGGGTGAAAAACCTGGCTCCCTTCACCCAACGTGCACCGTAGGTGAAAAGATGGTACCCTAGGTGAGAAAAATGGCACCTTTATTGCTTCCTATAGAAATCCCCCCCCCCCCCCCCCGTGTTGTATGTTTTTGAATACAATTGTTTTATTTATTGTGATTTATATATAAGAAGGCATTTGATCACATTTCAACTTTCGAACATAGTTAATAAATGTTCATGACTTTAATTTGTCTGTTCGTGCACTAACTTTCTTATACTCACACTTGAATTGCTCAGTAATTAATATGTTGACAATTTTTACTATAATCCGTACCGAAAATGAACAGGGAAGGTATTTATCAATCATTTGCCGGAACAACCAGAAATATTAGGTAACATTAGATTAGAATCATAGGAAAATAAATGCGTTTCATAAACGTTTAAAATTTTAATCGAGCGTAACTTATCAATACTTATTATAAGATTCGATATTTGAGTATCCTTATGCGTACAAGATAAATACTAATTTAAAAGCCCTTCTTTCCAATGTCAAGTTTTCCGTCAGATTAAAAATAAAAACGAGCAGATAACTACATTAGCTTCATGCAATAACGCCTGAGAAAGATACGTTAACCAAAACACGATGTGAAACATGAGTCAAAACGCTGAGTGAGAGATTTCTTTTCACGCAGTTTTTTTTTTCCTCTGCCTTTGCTGCTCTGTTCGTTTCCACTGCATAGTTATTTCATTCAGAAGAAATAGACATTGGTATATAGGCTGTTTACGTCGATGCATTTTTATTCCGGAATTAGCAATTCAATTATCAGCTGATTTAAACATTTTTATTTTTGATGTTGTTGCTGTTCAAGATAGTACTGATAGATAGTTTTAGGTAACAGTTTTGCAGGATATAAATAACAAGACATTAAATGTTTAATAAGGTAAACGGAACAATAAGAGTTGTCAACATACTTTAAACACTTTAAATATGTTTGAAAGTTCTAAGAACTACAATATGATCAAATGCCTTTACTTACGCGAGATTTCGAAGATTAATCCACGAAATTTTCAGTTTTGTACTTCATTCAATGTGAAAGTAAATTTCGTTGCAACCTCCTTCGTTCACCATTCAAACTGAAGTTTCGTTGGACGATAAGTCAGAGCGCATGCGCAAGGAGTCGCTCTCCTATTGAATGGTCTTTTAGCACTTTTGTTGACGTCGTTCACCCACTGAGGAACCAAAAGCACCTTAACGACACTTCCTAGCCTCTGTTTCACCCAGAGGCACTGTTTTTTCACCCTTGGGTGAAATTCTTTACCCCTGTGGAACTCCTGGTTTTAACAGTGTAGCGATTGAATCATTATTTGATTTTTTTCCTCATCCATTGAGCCAAGAGCATCCTGAACCGTCTTTACTCGCTTAGCAGAACTTCTCTTGTAGTCTAAAATCAACATCTTATAATGATTTTCTCAAGATTATCAATGATTTTCTGCAGTCTTCACAGCCTCTTGTGAGCTAAAAGCAGCAGCAAGTACTTTTGGAGATAAATGACTAAAAAAAAACCAACAAAGGGTCATTCTTTCTTTTGGAAGCACAAAAAAGAATCCTTTCACTATACGTTGTTACGAGAAATAGTTTTGTTTCATTTATAAAAACCAATGCATTTTCATCTACATTGAGCATTAAGCATCAACTCTTTTATTTCTGAAAGAATAAATCCATGCCCAGCATTTAACAGAGGCTTTAATGTTTCATTTGCCTTTTTAAACAGTTCAAATTTTGAGGATAGATGTTGCGCAGACTGTGTATTGGTTTCTCGCTCATACTTTCGAATATAAGAACTTATACAGTTTGGATGTGCATATGAATTCGCAGCAGAAACATTCATATCGCTGTTAAGATCTGCTACTCTGTCAAAAACTTCGTCTTGATTTGGACCTCCTTCAGTACTTTCTGATTTTTCTAAAATATTGTTTTCACTTTCAAAATAACTTGTCTGTGCATTTTTTTCTACCATTTTTTTTAGCGTTTTTCTTATAGCACTAGTTGCTGCAATGACACACTATATTTTCTTGCCGCGTTTTTCAATATTGCGTCTTTGCGTATTTCAGCAGCTTCCCGAACTCGTTTTTGGTCGAAGAATATAATTTTTCTCTTGATTCCTTTTGACAAACTACATATTCGTTTGTTAAAACTGTCTTCAAGATGTCTTCAATTGCCTACCAAAACTTTCTGAACTCAGTTTAGAAATATCAGCCATTGCTAAAATAGTTATTGTCACAGAAAAACATGAAACAAAAAGTTTTTGGAACTGTGGAGCATTTTTACTCGAAAACAATTACTTTGACAGCAGACGATAAATAACCTTGAACAGCGTGGACCGAGGTGGGGGGGGGGAATCCCTATAGCCACTGGTTTTAACATGAATGCAAATTTTAATACAGTAGCTTATGCATATGAAAGAGCTGTTTTGATCAAAAAATCCCCCTTCATAAGGTATTTTTGATCAAAAAATCCCCTTCAGAAGGTATTTTTGATCAAAAAATCTTCTTCAGAAGGTATTTTCAATCAAAGAATCCCCTTCAGAATAATATTTTGATCGAAAAAATCCATTCAGAAGGTTTTTTTTTATCAAAAAACCCCCCTTTAGAAGGTATTTTTGACCAAAAAAAACCCTACAGAAGATATTGCTGGCTACGCTGGTGACCTTGAAAAATATTGTTTTACAAAAAAGGTTTTACACTTTAAAATCGTTTGGTTTTATTAAGAGTTATTAATTTTTGCACACTTTTAGGTAACTAGAATGTTAAACAAAAAACGTTAGAGATACCTCACGTAAAAATTGTAGAAAAAGCCAGAGCGGTTTTTATGACATAACTATTACATTAAATGACTTTCTAAGGCCCAAAAATTTCAGTTCAAAACTAAAAATAAATTTATAGGTACGCACGTTGCGAAAAACGTAATGAGCAAGTGAACCAAAATGGCCGCTATCTTTGATGGCCTGTAAAATTATTTCGCGCAGGATTCAACATGTCTACTCAAGATATTCTCACATTAGAACACCTACAGATCAAGATTCTAAAGAGAAAATCTCTGGACCTAAAAATTTTTACGGGCATACATTGTGGGGCCTGGAATATCATTGAAATGGATAGAATGAGCAAAAAAAAAAAAAAAATACATGGACCCAGAAAATACTTTCATTTTCCCAACAGTTTTTTTTTTTAATTATTTTTTTTAAAATGTCCGATTTTTCAAACAAGGCGTGGTCTTGATGACGTCACTAATGATGCAATTTAGCGCATCTTTCTACTACGTTTCCACGTTATGGTAATCAAGCAGCGAATTAAAATTGCGCTAAACGCTTACTATCAACCATATCGTTGCCAAAACACGTGAGTAAAGATGCGAATTAAATATTTTGTTCTGTGAATGGCATTTCATCATTTGTGATGTCACACGACAGAAGTGTAAACAATGAAAACGCACCGATTTAAGTAATTTTTTTAAAAATATTAAACTTAAATAAATTATTTAAAAAATGGTCAGATCCTATATTTTTAAGCATGCTCTTTCAGAGAAAAATACTTTTAAAATTTTAAAAACGACCCCATTCGACTTATTTAAAGTGAATAAACTGGATCCCAAGGCCTAAGATAACTTTTGAAATTTAATACCGTATTTCATAAATATATGTATATACTGTGCCTTCTTCCCTTCTGAAAGATAGGTGTCAGGTATTTAATAGATTCTCCTCTGATGCACCCTAATTTCATCCTACAATCTTATCTTAATTTAAACAAAGGTTAAAGACTGGTGGGGGTAGGTCTATAGGTGTATCCGCGTAGGAGAACAAGTGGGAACAAAATTTACGAGACTTCTGTCACCATGAGGACTCGTGAAAGAAGATTGACGACTGACTCTACTATCGCTTCACTTATTGTCAATTTTAAACATTGTATAACAAAGGATCAGCTCAGTTACAAGGTTGTCCGTCATCTGTGTCTTCTTCTTCTTCTTTTTTTTTTTTGAAACTGATTTTTTTTTTTTTTTTTCTCTCTCGGTCGTACGTTTGCAGTGTACGGAGACATAACATTAGGAGAAAAGTCTCAAAAAAAAAAAAAAAAAAAAAAAAAAAAAAACATAGAATAGGACCTACAGCATGCGTATGGCACTAAGGAAAACATTCTAAAAATTTTGCTACCCAAGTGGCAAAAAGAGAAACATGAATAAATGACTGGAAGAAACCTGTATCTTTAGTAGTTTAAAGGGTTCACTACAAATTCGTAGTACACATTGGAAACACGTTTTGAACACTTCGGCTCAAAAAAAAAAAAAAAAAAAAAAAAATGTTCCAGCTACCAGAATTTGCACAAAAATGTCTTCCGAATGTGCTGCGTCAAAAAGGAAGTGCACTGAAATGAGCTCCGAATGTGTCCCACTGAGGATATCTATTCTTTCTCTTTATCTATACTATCTATACTAATATTATAAAGAGAGGGCGGATTTTTGTGTGTTTATATGTTCGAGGTAATCTCCGGAACCACTGCACCTATTTTAAAAATTTCTTCACCGTATGAAAGGTGCTTTCTTACTGAGTGACATAGGCTGTAATTCGAAAAAATCCGATAAATAGTTCCTTTTTTATTCCAATTTAGGCCCAAATTTCACATAAATTCCCGAATATGGGAGTGAAAAATTACTTGCACATATTAATATTATAGATCGTTGAAAAGGGTTGAATTTTCCGCGTTCTAAACAATTTGTTTCAATGCTCTAACTTAATTACGGCGGGAGTAATTTGCGTTTTCAGCACAAACTTTTTTAGGCTTAACTGAAATTTAGGCCACTACTTGCTTCATCAAATCTATCAATAAAAAGTGAAGGAATTGTCCCAGAGTTTTCTTTTTGACACCATTGGAAAAAGCGACATTTTTTACTCCGAATCTTTCTCGACTTTTGGTTGAAAAACTTAGCTTCTATCTTCAAAGGAAAAAAAGTTACAAGCGTTTTTAAATCGAATTCGATAAATGTCTTTTTGATTCAGGTTGTCAACCATTTTATTTTCGCGTTTCCACGGTCACGCTTTTTGAATCCATTGTTTCTTTCCTTATTTTGCATTTAATTTCTCACACTTATTTTATTTCATGTTTCCATGGTTACGTTTTTAAAATCCATCTTTCGCATTTTAATTTCTTAAGAGTATTTTAATATCTGTCGTCATTGTTTGGAAGGGTAATTTTGCATGGTGTTTTTTTTCTTTTCTTTTATTTAAGCCTGATTGTTGAATATACATCACTTGACACAATTTTTATTCTCAAGGTAGACCGGGCAAAGCCGGGCCAACGCAGCTCTTAATATATACAGATTTGAAAGCTACTGTTAATGTGATTTTAAACTTTTTGTTTGTTTGGCGAAACATTTATAATTGCCAAAGAAAAAACATCCGCTTCACTCGCAAAAGGGCTGGGTTCCGGTAGCGTGGTCGCTTGGCGCGTTAGGCACTGAGCAGTTCAGTCTAGGATTATTGCTTTAAAGCCACCGTAAATGTAAGTCATTGTTTTGGCGATTTGTTTTGAAAGGAAAGAAACTTTTGATTTGTTTTTATCCGAGTGAAATGTACGACATTTTCTTCTTTTTTTTCTGACAAATATTTTTGAATGTTCCACTGGATGTTTTTTTTTTTTTTTTCGTTTGACCGATGGTTTATGATAGTGTGGTTGTTGGGCGAGTTTGGTGATAAACAATAGAGTTGCGGAACTATTTTTACATTTGAAAGATGTCATTTGATGTCTTTTTTGTTTATTTTTCGAAATATTTGAAATTGCAGTAAAAACCGCTTCACTCGCTAAATAGAGTTTTAAAGCAACTGTAAATCTAATTTAATGATTTGACGAAAAGCTTTAAATTCCAAATTAACTTTAATAGTTTTTTTTTTTTTTTTTTTTTTTTTGAAAAGGTGTGTACACATTTTATACAAAGAAAAATGATCATTTCACATCAGAGGGGAGGGGGGTGTCAATTTTTTTTTTTTAATTCAATGGACTTCCATTAAATTTTTAGCACGGGCATCGCTCTGGGGGAACTGCTAGTAGTAAATAAAAGTAAGGTTTCAAAGAAACTCTGGAAGTAAGTGTGTGGCGGAACTGCGTCCAGGAGACCTCATAGCACCTACAGCCTTGAAATTTTGTACATAATTACTTCGAGCCCGAAGGTGCGCATTGGGGTTTTATTTTTTAAAATTCGAATTCATTTTTTTTTCGTAATTAATTTTTTTAAGCTTAAATTTCACGTAAATTGCCTATTATTGCCTATTAAAGGGGTGAAAAATTACTATCTATTTTTTATAAAAATATTTAAATCGGTGCGCAGACTCAATTTCATTTTTTCCGCTGCTGCACATGACATCACAAATGATCAAGTGCCATTCACTGTTGCCATTAGTACAGAGCACAATATTTAATTCGCTTCTTTACTCATATGTAGT